>NW_026601448.1:0-51009 GCF_029448725.1 Salvelinus fontinalis
AGCACACTTTAAAAAACGTAACGCAGCACACTTTAAAAAACGTAACGCAGCACACTTTAAAAAACGTAACGCAACACACTTTAAAAAACGTAAAGCAGCACACTTTAAAAAACGTAACGCAGCACACTTTAAAAAACGTAACGCAGCACACTTTAAAAAACGTAACGCAACACACTTTAAAAAACGTAAAGCAGCACACTTTAAAAAACGTAACGCAACACACTTTAAAAACGTAACGCAACACACTTTAAAAACGTAACGCAGCACACTTTAAAAAACGTAACGCAGCACACTTTAAAAAACGTAAAGCAGCACACTTTAAAAAACGTAACGCAACACACTTTAAAAAACGTAAAGCAGCACACTTTAAAAAACGTAAAGCAGCACACTAAAAAACGTAAAGCAGCACACTTTAAAAAACGTAACGCAGCACACTTTAAAAAACGTAACGCAGCACACTTTAAAAAACGTAACGCATCACACTTTAAAAAACGTAAAGCAACACACTTTAAAAAACGTAAAGCAGCACACTTTAAAAAACGTAACGCAACACACTTTAAAAAACGTAACGCAACACACTGTATGGACTCAATGGAACAGCCTGACAGTCTTCGCTTCTACTTACTTCAGCTGTGTTTTCAAAACATGTCCTCAGCGGAGTTTAAAGTTCAAATGGATGAAAATGCCACCCCTCCACAGAGCAGTGTGTGTGTACTGTCGATGGCCAACGTCGCTTGGCAATTTCACACTTCATATGTGGTGTTTTTTTATTTTCTCCAAATACCTCCAATGTTTTCCTTAACAAGAGCAAGGGGTCAGTTTTAGTTGGCAATTACCTCAAATGGAAGTCAAAGAGTGTGTGAACCAGTGTTGCCTCTCGCTGGGTTTCCAATGTCTTACCTTCACACAGCCTGGCTTTAAACGTCTCTGTCTGCCCTGAGACTACCCAGGTTCACCACACACACACACGCACACACACACACAGCCTGGCTTTAAACGTCTCTGTCTGCCCTGAGACTACCCAGGTTCACCAAACATACACACACACACACACACACACAGCCTGGCTTTAAACGTCTCTGTCTGCCCTGAGACTACCCAGGTTCACCAAACATACACACACACACAGCCTGGCTTTAAACGTCTCTGTCTGCCCTGAGACTACCCAGGTGCACCACACACACACACACAGCCTGGCTTTAAACGTCTCTGTCTGCCCTGAGACTACCCAGGTTCACCATACACACACACACAGCCTGGCTTTAAACGTCTCTGTCTGCCGTGAGACTACCCAGGTTCACCATACACACACAGCCTGGCTTTAAACGTCTCTGTCTGCCCTGAGACTACCCAGGTTCACCACACATACACACACACAGCCTGGCTTTAAACGTCTCTGTCTGCCCTGAGACTACCCAGGTTCACCACACATACACACACACAGCCTGGCTTTAAACGTCTCTGTCTGCCCTGAGACTACCCAGGTTCACCAAACACACACACACACACACACACACACACAGCCTGGCTTTAAACGTCTCTGTCTGCCCTGAGACTACCCAGGTTCACCACACACACACACACACAGCCTGGCTTTAAACGTCTCTGTCTGCCCTGAGACTACCCAGGTTCACCACACACACACACACACAGCCTGGCTTTAAACGTCTCTGTCTGCCCTGAGACTACCCAGGTTCACCAAACATACACACACAGCCTGGCTTTAAACGTCTCTGTCTGCCCTGAGACTACCCAGGTTCACCAAACACACACACACAGCATGGCTTTAAACGTCTCTGTCTGCCCTGAGACTACCCAGGTTCACCACACACACACACACACAGCCTGGCTTTAAACGTCTCTGTCTGCCCTGAGACTACCCAGGTGCACCACACATACACACACACAGCCTGGCTTTAAACGTCTCTGTCTGCCCTGAGACTACCCAGGTTCACCAAACATACACACACACACAGCCTGGCTTTAAACGTCTCTGTCTGCCCTGAGACTACCCAGGTGCACCACACATACACACACACACACACACAGATGCACACGTGCGCACACACTCACACACTAGCATACACACACACGCACAAATAGACACAGGCGGGCATTAGCATACACACACACACACACACACACACACACACACACACACACACACACACACACACACACACACACACACACACACACACACACACACACACACACATGGCAGAAAGCATCCAGGCGGGGTCCATGAAGGTAATTCCCCCCAAACCCCTTATTTTGGAAACACCTATAAAATTGGATAGGGTTCTTTCAACAGACCAGCTTCTAAAAGCATGTAAAAGGTAGCCATAGTTCAGGAGAGAGAAGTTGTCACGTGGTATATTATTGGGGAGAAATGGCTGATAATGAACCGTGGAATGGATGAGCTCGTGGAAATCGTTCAGCTCTCTCCCCGGGTCTGTCTAAAGGCAGCAGGATAGACATGTTTCTATTATTTCTCATTTGGCACTCAGCAATATCATCACCCGTGTGTTTTCTGCTTGCCGGCCAGGAACCGTTTCAAACATGCCATCCAGAACTAAGTTGTGTCTTCGTCGGAAGAGAGAGGTTATAAATCAGATGAGAGTGCAGAGGAATTAGTCTTCCCTTAATGACTTACTTAGGGGTGAATCCAAACGTCCACATAAGTCACATTTTTACTTAGTCATGTATTGATGTCATTGGAACACTATGTACAAATGTTATTTAAATGGAAGTTAGGATTTCCCCCTGTAATCCTCTTCGTACCCATTGGGACATAAGGTTAACAACAATGTCTTTCTCTGGATAGACTCTATCCCAACGTAGGGGGATGGGTCCAGGAAAGCTCCCTCAATGTCTTTCTCTGGATAGACTCTATCCCAACGTAGGGGGATGGACCCAGGAAAGCTCCCTCAATGTCTTTCTCTGGATAGACTCTATCCCAACGTAGGGGGATGGGCCCAGGAAAGCTCCCTCAATGTCTTTCTCTGGATAGACTCTATCCCAACGTAGGGGGATGGGCCCAGGAAAGCTCCCTCAATGTCTTTCTCTGGATAGACTCTATCCCAACGTAGGGGGATGGGCCCAGGAAAGCTCCCTCAATGTCTTTCTCTGGATAGACTCTATCCCAACGTAGGGGGATGGGCCCAGGAAGCTCCCTCAATGTCTTTCTCTGGATAGACTCTATCCCAACGTTAGGGGGATGGGCCCAGGAAAGCTCCCTCAATGTCTTTCTCTGGATAGACTCTATCCCAACGTAGGGGGATGGGCCCAGGAAAGCTCCCTCAATGTCTTTCTCTGGATAGACTCTATCCCAACGTAGGGGGCTAGGCCCAGGAAGCTCCCTCAATGTCTTTCTCTGGATAGACTCTATCCCAACGTAGGGGGATGGGCCCAGGAAAGCTCCCTCAATGTCTTTCTCTGGATAGACTCTATCCCAACGTAGGGGGATAGGCCCAGGAAAGCTCCCTCAATGTCTGCCTCCTGATAGAGGGTCAAGGGTCAAATCGGAAGGGGTCAGGCTCTCTAGGAAGGCTCATCTACACATGCAGAGGAAAGTTTTGGTAGTTGAGTTCAAAAACAAACCTCACTGACACTGTCAATCCAAAAATGCCATGTCCTTCAAACAAGCGCAAATCTGTTAATGCATTTCCGTCTCCCTTTAAAAGTCATTTTACTACCAGATCTTTATAATGCCGTCGTTAACCAGATGAGGTGTAATCGGGGCCCTAAAACCGTAAGGTCAAAAGGAAATGCTTCAACACTCAAAGTAAGTAACTAACCGTAGTTCTTTCCCACAATATATATTTTTATGTGCCTGAATACATGATATACATTCTGTATTACGATGAGAATAAAATATAGACACCCTAATGTTGTTGTGTGTAAACGTTTCCAAGGAAACGGCTCAGTGTTTTCAACACCATATTTCCCTCGAAGCTCATCACTAAGCTAAGGACCCTGGGACTAAACACCTCCCTCTGCAGCTGGATCCTGGACTTCCTGACGGGCTGCCCCCAGGTGGTAAGGGTAGATAACAACACATCCGCCACGCTGATCCTCAACATGGGGGCCCCTCAGGGGTGCGTGCTCAGTCCCCTTCTGTACTCCCTGTTCACTCATGACTACACGGCCAGGCACGACTCCAACACGATCATTAAGTAATGCTGATGACACAACAATGGTAGGCCTGATCACCGACTACGATGAGACAGCCTATAGGGAGGAGGTCAGAGACCTGGCTGTGTGGTGCAAGGACAACAACCTCTCCCTCAATGTGACCAAGACAAAGGAGATGATTGTGGACTACAGGAAAAGGAAGACTGAGCACGCTCCCATTCTCATTGATGGGGCTGCAGTGGAGCAGGTTGAGAGCTTCAAGTTCCTTGGTGTCCACATCACCAACAACTAACATGGTCCAAGCACACCAAGACAGTCGTGAAGAGGGCACGACAAAACCTAAAACCTTAGGAGACTGAAAATACTTGGCATGGGTCCTCAGATCCTCAAAAGGTTTTACAGCTGCACCATCGAGAGCATCCTGACAGTTTGCATCACTGCCCGGTATGGCAACTGCTCGGTCTCCGACCACAAGGCACTACAGAGGGTAGTGCGTACCGCCCAGTACATAACTGGGGCCAAGCTTCCTGCCATCCAGGACCTCTATACCAGGCGGTGTCAGAGGAAGGCCCTAAAAATTGTCAAAGACTCCAGCCACCCTAGTCATAGACTGTTGTCTGCTTCCGCGGTACCAGAGCGCCAAGTCTAGGTCCAAGAGGCTTCTAAACAGCTTCTACCCCCAACCCATAAGACGCCTGAACACCTAATCAAATGGCTACCCAGACTATTTGCATTACCCCCCCACCCCCCCTTCTACACTGCTGCTACTCTCTGTTATTATCTATGCATAGTCACTTAAATAACTCTACCTACATGTACATATTACATCAATTACCTCAACTAACCGGTGCCCCCGCACATTGACTCTGTACTGGTACCCCCTGTATATAGCCCCGCTATTGTTATTTACTGCTACTCTTTAACTAGTAGTTATTCTTAACTCTTACTTTTTTTTCGTAATTTCTTAAAACTGCATTGTTGGTTAATGGCTTGTAATTAAGCATTTCACTGTAAGGTCTAAACCTGTTGTATTCGGCGCATGTGACAAATAACATTTGATTTGATTTGATGTTTCATGGGGAAGTTTACCAAACCGTGTATATGTTGGGGTGTATATAACAGTGTATAATATTGGGGTACCAGAGGTCAGGGGTTAGACTGAGCAGTTGAAGCGTTATGGTCCTCATGGCGATAAAGAGCAGGAAGTAGCTGGATTCAATGAGCACAATAAAGGAAGAGAACTAATGAAGCGTTGCTCTGTAAACGCTGTGGCGGGGTCACGTAAATATGACTGAAACCAGGGTAGAGTGGGTCCTCTCTGTTTCTCTGAGCGTGTCTTTTGTTTGGGGCATTTGACAGAACTGATGATGACAAACATTCGTCAGCACACACGGTGGTATTGCTTCACTTCCTGCCACAGAGCAGCCATGTTTCAGCTCTGACATTTATGGACACCACAGAGGCGGAACAAGTTCTGGTTATCTACATGTTTCTAAAATGTCCTGTATATATATATTGAATTGCTCAGGGGAAAAACAGGAGTCAGTGGAGTCCATGTATCTATTTCCCACCGTGTCTTGAAAAAGCTTCCTCTTACATCAACTACATGCCCAGCTGTGTTTGGAGATGGAACTAAGACATTTATTTACGCTACCCAGTGTCTATCTGTCTAAATGATTTCTAAACTACTTTCATCTGATAGAGCCTCAGTTCCTGTCTGACTGGCCCCTAAACCCCCCATCAGCAGCCAGGGCAGCAGCTTCATTAGTGGTGTCACGGCCAGGGTCTGCTTTCTGATGGGATATCTGGCATCTTTTGACATCAGGTTAATAGCACTGGAACTTAGCCGTGTCCCAAATGGCACCCTATTCCCTACATAGTGCACTGTAGTACACGGGCCCTAGTCACAGGTAGTGCACTATATAGGGAATAGGGTGTCATTTGGGACGCAGTCTAGAACCCAGCCGCCGTGTTAAAGCTCACTGAGGGAGTGGACTGTGACAGCCAAGAGCCAAGGCTGTGTGTGTGTGCGTGTGTGTGTGTGTGTGTGTGTGTGTGTGTGTGTGTGTGTGTGTGTGTGTGTGTGTGTGTGTGTGTGTGTGTGTGTGTGTGTGTGTGTGTGTGTGTGTGTGTGTGTGTGTGTGTGTGTGTGTGTGTGTGTGTGTGTGTGTGTGTGAGGACTGTTAATCATATGATTTGGATAATAATTCCTTCACTCCCCTCTTCAAAGCATAAGGCCATTTGAGGCACAACTTTGATCAGTGTGTACCACTGAGTCAAAACACTCAGGTACCACTACCACGTTAAGGAGTCAAAACACTCAGGTACCACTTTCCCGTTAAGGAGTCAAAACACTCAGGTACCACTACCACATTAACGAGTCAAAACACTCAGGTACCACTACCACGTTAAGGAGTCAAAACACTCAGGTACCAGTACCACATTAAGGAGTCAAAACACTCAGGTACCACTACCACGTTAAGGAGTCAAAACACTCAGGTACCACCACCACGTTAAAGAGTCAAAACACTCAGGTACCACTACCACGTTAAGGAGTCAAAACACTCAGGTACCACTACCACATTAAGGAGTCAAAACACTCAGGTACCACTACCACGTTAAGGAGTCAAAGCACTCAGGTACCACTACCACGTTAAGGAGTCAAAACACTCAGGTACCACTACCACGTTAACGAGTCAAAACACTCAGGTACCACCACCACGTTATGGAGTTGAATTCCACGTTAATGAGACAAAACCCAACCAGTCAGGACATGACTTCTCTGTTATTGGAGCCAGTCAGGACATGACTTCTCTGTTACTGGAACCAGTCAGGACATGACTTCTCTGTTACTGGAACCAGTCAGGACATGACTTCTCTGTTACTGGAACCAGTCAGGACATGACTTCTCTGTTACTGGAGCCAGTCAGGACATGACTTCTCTGTTACTGGAACCAGTCAGGACATGACTTCTCTGTTACTGGAGCCAGTCAGGACATGACTTCTCTGTTACTGGAGCCAGTCAGGACATGACTTCTCTGTTACTGGAGCCAGTCAGGACATGACTTCTTTGTTACTGGAACCAGTCAGGACATGACTTCTCTGTTACTGGAGCCAGTCAGGACATGACTTCTCTGTTACTGGAACCAGTCAGGACATGACTTATCTGTTACTGGAACCAGTCAGGACATGACTTCTCTGTTATTGGAACCAGTCAGGACATGACTTCTCTGTTACTGGAACCGGTCAGGACATGACTTCTCTGTTGCTGGAGCCAGTCAGGACATGACTTCTCTGTTACTGGAACCAGTCAGGACATGACTTCTCTGTTATTGGAACCAGTCAGGACATGACTTCTCTGTTACTGGAGCCAGTCAGGACATGACTTCTCTGTTACTGGAACCAGTCAGGACATGACTTCTCTGTTACTGGAGCCAGACAGGGCATGACTTCTCTGTTATTGGAACCAGTCAGGACATGACTTCTCTGTTACTGGAACCAGTCAGGACATGACTTCTCTGTTACTGGAGCCAGTCAGGACATGACTTCTCTTTTACTGGAGCCAGACAGGACATGACTTCTCTGTTACTGGAACCAGTCAGGACATGACTTCTCTGTTACTGGAACCAGTCAGGACATCTCTGTTATTGGAGCCAGTCAGGACATGACTTCTCTGTTACTGGAACCAGTCAGGACATGACTTCTCTGTTACTGGAACCAGTCAGGACATCTCTATTATTGGAACCAGTCAGGACATGACTTCTCTGTTACTGGAACCAGTCAGGACATGACTTATCTGTTACTGGAGCCAGTCAGGACATGACTTCTCTGTTACTGGAACCAGTCAGGACATGACTTCTCTGTTACTGGAACCAGTCAGGACATGACTTCTCTGTTATTGGAGCAAGTCAGGACATGACTTCTCTGTTACTGGAACCAGTCAGGACATGACTTCTCTGTTATTGGAACCAGTCAGGACATGACTTCTCTGTTACTGGAACCAGTCAGGACATGACTTCTCTGTTGCTGGAGCCAGTCAGGACATGACTTCTCTGTTACTGGAACCAGTCAGGACATGACTTCTCTGTTATTGGAACCAGTCAGGACATGACTTCTCTGTTACTGGAGCCAGTCAGGACATGACTTCTCTGTTACTGGAACCAGTCAGGACATGACTTCTCTGTTACTGGAGCCAGACAGGGCATGACTTCTCTGTTATTGGAACCAGTCAGGACATGACTTCTCTGTTACTGGAACCAGTCAGGACATGACTTCTCTGTTACTGGAACCAGTCAGGACATGACTTCTCTGTTACTGGAGCCAGACAGGGCATGACTTCTCTGTTATTGGAACCAGTCAGGACATGACTTCTCTGTTACTGGAACCAGTCAGGACATGACTTCTCTGTTACTGGAGCCAGTCAGGACATGACTTCTCTTTTACTGGAGCCAGACAGGACATGAAATCTCTGTTACTGGAACCAGTCAGGACATGACTTCTCTGTTACTGGAACCAGTCAGGACATCTCTGTTATTGGAGCCAGTCAGGACATGACTTCTCTGTTAATGGAACCAGTCAGGACATGACTTCTCTGTTACTGGAACCAGTCAGGACATCTCTGTTATTGGAACCAGTCAGGACATGACTTCTCTGTTACTGGAACCAGTCAGGACATGACTTCTCTGTTACTGGAGCCAGTCAGGACATGACTTCTCTTTTACTGGAGCCAGACAGGACATGACTTCTCTGTTACTGGAACCAGTCAGGACATGACTTATCTATTACTGGAACCAGTCAGGACATCTCTGTTATTGGAGCCAGTCAGGACATGACTTCTCTGTTACTGGAACCAGTCAGGACATGACTTCTCTGTTACTGGAACCAGTCAGGACATCTCTGTTATTGGAACCAGTCAGGACATGACTTCTCTGTTACTGGAACCAGTCAGGACATGACTTCTCTGTTACTGGAGCCAGTCAGGACATGACTTCTCTGTTACTGGAGCCAGTCAGGACATGACTTCTCTGTTACTGGAACCAGTCAGGACATGACTTCTCTGTTACTGGAGCCAGTCAGGACATGACTTCTCTGTTACTGGAGCCAGTCAGGACATGACTTCTCTGTTACTGGAGCCAGTCAGGACATGACTTCTCTGTTACTGGAACCAGTCAGGACATGACTTCTCTGTTACTGGAACCAGTCAGGACATGACTTATCTGTTACTGGAGCCAGTCAGGACATGACTTCTCTGTTACTGGAACCAGTCAGGACATGACTTCTTTGTTACTGGAACCAGTCAGGACATGACTTCTCTGTTACTGGAGCCAGTCAGGACATGACTTCTCTGTTAATGGAACCAGTCAGGACATGACTTATCTGTTACTGGAGCCAGTCAGGACATGACTTCTCTGTTACTGGAACCAGTCAGGACATGACTTCTCTGTTACTGGAACCAGTCAGGACATGACTTCTCTGTTATTGGAGCCAGTCAGGACATGACTTCTCTGTTACTGGAACCAGTCAGGACATGACTTCTCTATTATTGGAACCAGTCAGGACATGACTTCTCTGTTGCTGGAGCCAGTCAGGACATGACTTCTCTGTTACTGGAACCAGTCAGGACATGACTTCTCTGTTACTGGAACCAGTCAGGACATGACTTCTCTGTTACTGGAGCCAGTCAGGACATGACTTCTCTGTTACTGGAACCAGTCAGGACATGACTTCTCTGTTACTGGAGCCGGTCAGGACATGACTTCTCTGTTACTGGAGCCAGTCAGGACATGACTTCTCTGTTACTGGAGCCAGTCAGGACATGACTTCTCTGTTACTGGAACCAGTCAGGACATGACTTCTCTGTTACTGGAACCAGTCAGGACATGACTTCTCTGTTACTGGAACCAGTCAGGACATGACTTCTCTGTTACTGGAGCCAGTCAGGACATGACTTCTCTGTTACTGGAACCAGTCAGGACATGACTTCTCTGTTACTGGAACCAGTCAGGACATGACTTCTCTGTTATTGGAGCCAGTCAGGACATGACTTCTCTGTTACTGGAGCCAGTCAGGACATGACTTCTCTGTTACTGGAGCCAGTCAGGACATGACTTCTCTGTTACTTTGATACTTTCTAACTTTTCTCTTCAACTTCTTCTCCACTGTGAACGTTTAGGTGACCAGCAGATTGCAAGCTACCCTCTTAGAATCTCTGAGGATCTGGAGCGAGGTTAGCTCATTTCCTGTTTGGGGAGGTTGAGGGGTTAGGGAAGCCCACAACCCCCAACTCCTACCCCCTACTTAACCCCCAGATGGCCGCCCAGTCATATACACACACACACACACACACACACACACACACACACACACACACACACACACACACACACACACACACACACACACACACACACACACACACACACACAGACCTCCCCCACCGAAACCCACACACACACACCACAGCCACCCCGCAGCAGGCCACACACAGCCCTGTATCACTGAGCTGAGAATGAAATGAGCCACACAGCAGGCACCAGGCCAGACAGGGTTTCTTTATTTATTTATTTATTTAACCTTTATTTAACAAGGTGAGTCAGTTAAGAACAAGTTCTTATTTACAATGACGGCCTCCCAAAAGGCAAAAGACCTCCTGCGGGGACGGAGGCTGTGATTAAAAATACAAATTAATTAAATAAAACTATAGGACAAAACACACATCACGACAAGAGAGACAACACTACATAAAGAGAGACCTAAGATGACAACATAGCATGGCAGCAACACATAACACAGCATGGTAGCAACATAACATGACAACAACATGGTAGCAACACAACATGACAACAACATGGTAGCAACACAACATTACAACAGCATGGTAGCAACATGGCAGCAGCACACATTATTAGGCACAGACAACACCACAAAGGGCAAGAAGGTAGAGACAACAATACATCACACAAAGCAGCCACAGCTGTCAGTAAGTGTCCATGATTGAGTCTTTGACTGAAGAGATTGAGATAAAACTGTCCAGTTTGAGTGTTTGTTGCAGCTTCTTCGCTAGCAGCGAACTGAAAAGACGAGTGACCCAGGGATGTGTGTGCTTTGGGGACCTTTAACAGAGTGTGACTGGCAGAACGGGTGTTGTATGTGGAGGATGATGGCTGCAGTAGATATCCCAGATAGGGGGAGTGCGGCCTAAGAGGGTTTTATAAATAAGCATCAACCAGTGGGTTTTGCGACGGGTATAGAGATGACCAGTTTACAGAGTGCAAATCTGACGGCTGAATGGTAAAGAACATCTAGCCGCTTGAGAGCACCATCACCTGCCGACCTATAAATTACGTCTCCGTAATCTAGCATGGGTAGGATGGTCATCTGAATCAGGGTTAGTTTGGCAGCTGGGGTGAAAGAGCAGCGATTACAATAGAGTCTAGATTTAACCTTAACCTGCAGCTTTGATATGTGCTGAGAGAAGGACAGTGTACCATCTAGCCATACTCCCAAGTACTTGTATGAGGTGACTACCTCAAGCTCTAAACCCTCAGAGGTAGTAATAACACCTGTGGGAAGAGGGGCATTCTTCTCACCAAACAACATGACCTTTGTTTTGGAGGTGTTCAGAACAAGGTTAAGGGCAAAGAAAGCTTGTTGGACACTAAGAAACCTTTGTTGTAGAGCGTTTAACACAAAAACGGGGAGGGGCCAGCTGAGTATAAGACTGTATCATCAGCATTTAAATGGATGAGATTCCTACTGCCTGAGCTATGTTGTTGATGTAAATTGAGGAGAGCGTGGGGCCTAGGATCGAGCCATGGGGTACACCCTTGGTGACAGGCAGTGGCTGAGACAGCAGATGTTCTGACTTGATACACTGCCCTATTTGAGAGAAGTAGATAGCAAACCAGCCCAAAGACCCCCCAGAGACACCAATACTCCTTTCAAGAATGGAATGGTCTACCGTATCAAAAGCTTTGGCCAAGTCAATAAAAAAAGCAGCACAACATTGCTTAGAATCAAGGGCAATGGTGACATCATTGAGGACCTTTTAAGGTTGCAGTGACACATCCATAACCTGAGCGGAAATCAGATTGCAAACCAGAGAGAATACTAATGACATCAAGAAAGCCAGTTCCAACACTTTTGATAAACAGGGCAAAATAGAAATAGGCCTATCGTTAAATAGGCCTAACAGTTAGGATCAGCTTGATCTCCCCTTTAGAGAGAGGATGAACCGTGGCTGCCTTCCAAGCAATGGGAACCTCCCCAGAGAGGAGAGACAAGTTTAAAAGGTCAGAGATAGGCTTGGCGATGATAGGGGCAGAAACATTAAAGAAGAAAGGGTCTAAACCATCTGACCCAGATGTTTTTTTGGGGACAAGTTTAAGGAGCTCCTTTAGCACCTCGGACTCAGTGACCACCTGCAGGGAGAAACTTTGTAGCGGGGCAGTGGAAAACGAGGGAGGAGTATTCAGGCTAGTCGCATTAGAAGGGGTGGGAGATGAGGAAATGTTGGACGGGCAAGGAGGCATGGCTGAGTCAAATAGGAATCCTGACTTAATGAAGTGGTGATTAAAGAGCTCAGCCATATGCTTCTTGTCAGTAACAACCACATCATCAACTTTAAGAGACATGGGCAACTGTGAGGAGGAGGGTTTATTCTCCAGGTATTTAATCGTTTTCCAGAACTTTTTGGGGTTAGACCCACAGAGAGAGAACTGCTCCTTAAAGTAACTAACTTTGACCTTCTGGATAGCCTGAGGGCACTTATTTCTCATTTGCCTGAACGAGAGCCAGTCGGCCTGAGTATGCGTGTGCCGGGCCTTTCGCCAAATGCAATTCTTGAGGTGGAGTAACCAGGGGCTGAACCTGTTTTTAATTCAAATTTTCTTTATGGGGGCGTGTTTGTTAACAATACCACTGAAAATATCAAAAAAGAAGGTCCAAGCATCTTGGACAGAGGGGATCAAGCTGATTCTATAACAATTTACAGAATAGAATGGGAGGCCAACACTCCGTGTAACCAATAGAGTCAGAGACAGAGTCCCGAGTGTGGGAACAAACAGTCTGTCCCACAGTGTGGTAAACAAGAAAGTTCATAGTCAACAAAGCATGCAGGAGTCATGAGGCAAATAGCAAAATGCACAAGAAAAAATATATAATGACTTTGTAAATTCAGAGTCACTCGCCCCAACAGTGCCTGCGTGCTGGAGGCGAGCAAAAGCTCAGGAGAGAGGGGGGAGTGTGGTGGGGGTACCTGTACCAGACAGGGGGAGACGGTGAACAGATCGCCAGGTGGAATCCAAGCAGCAGTGCAGCAGACAACGGGCATAGGTGTCACACCCACTTGGGAGAAGCTTTTATTTCTGTAGGCAGATTTCTTGTAGAACATGCCAGTGGATGGTCTCTGAACAGTGGGAGAAGCCTTGCGAGACTCCTGACATTTGTTGGGCTCAAAGACTTCGACGCCTCTCACTTCACACCGCAGTGCTAATTGAAGTTGTTGGTCAGTTTCTTTCCTAGCAGCTTGGTACTTTGTAGCCTTGTTATTAAGCTTTATATAACACAATTCCCTAGAGATGATGGTCTTTTACTTTAAGCCTTCAGAAGTAGGTTCAGACTGAACTTTACTCAGTGTTGTGTTGGGTGGTATTTCCAGGTTCAGACTGAACTCTTTACTCTGTGGTCCCGTGTGGCTCAGTTGGTAGAGCATGGCGCTTGCAACGCCAGGGTTGTGGGTTCAATTCCCACGGGGGGACCAGGGTTCAATTCCCACGGGGCGACCAGGATGAATATGTATGAACTTTCCAATTTGTAAGTCGCTCTGGATAAGAGCGTCTGCTAAATGACTTAAATGTAATGTAAATGTTATGTTGGGTGGTATTTCCAGGTTCAGACTGGACTTTACTCAGTGTTGTGTTGGACGGTATTTCCAGGTTCAGACTGGACTTTACTCAGTGTTGTGTTGGACGGTATTTCCAGGTTCAGACTGGACTTTACTCAGTGTTGTGTTGGACGGTATTTCCAGGTTCAGACTGGACTTTACTCAGTGTTGTGTTGGACGGTATTTCCAGGATCAGACTGGACTTTACTCAGTGTTGTGTTGGATGGTATTTCCAGGTTCAGACTGGACTTTACTCAGTGTTGTGTTGGATGGTATTTCCAGGTTCCGCTGTGTTTCTTCTGCAGGTTTTGGTATGTTAGGAGTTTTTTCTTGATAATCCTTGTTACTAATTGTCCATTTAGGAAATTTTGTCCAAAATCAAGGTTTTAGGTATGGAATTGTGATTTGGATTGAAGGTTTTGATGTTGAGGTTAATAATGAATGGCCCCATACAGCAGGGACCAGGCCAGACAGGGTTTATAATGAATGGCCCCATACAGCAAGTACCAGGCCAGACAGGGTTTATAATGAATGGCCCCATACAGCAGGGACCAGGCCAGACAGGGTTTATAATGAATGGCCTCATACAGCAGGGACCAGGCCAGACAGGGTTTATAATGAATGGCCTCATACAGCAGGAACCAGGCCAGACAGGGTTTATAATGAATGGCCCCATACAGCAGGCACCAGGCCAGACAGCATACAGCAAGGACCAGGCCAGACAGGGTTTATAATGAATGGCCCCATACAGCAGGTACCAGGCCAGGCAGGGTTTATAATGAATGGCCCCATACAGCAGGCACCAGGCCAGACAGCATACAGCAAGGACCAGGCCAGACAGGGTTTATAATGAATGGCCCCATACAGCAAGGAACAGGCCAGACAGGGTTTATAATGAATGGCCCCATACAGCAGGTACCAGGCCAGACGTTACGCGCCAGCTCTGTGTTTCTCAGGTCAAAGAGCTGGTGTGACAGGGCTCTAAGTCCTTTTGTTAATTATACTCAGACAGACTCCAGGGCTCTAAGTCCTTTTGTTAATTATACTCAGACAGTCTCCAGGGGTCTAAGTCCGTTAGCTAGTTGTACTCAGACAGTCTCCAGGGCTCTAAGTCCGTTGGCTAGTTGTACTCAGACAGACTCCAGGGCTCTAAGTCCGTTAGCTAGTTGTACTCAGACAGTCTCCAGGGGTCTAAGTCCGTTAGCTAGTTATACTCAGACAGTCTCCAGGGCTCTAAGTCCGTTGGCTAGTTGTACTCAGACAGTCTCCAGGGCTCTAAGTCCTTTAGCTAGTTGTACTCAGACAGACTCCAGGGCTCTAAGTCCGTTAGCTAGTTGTACTCAGACAGTCTCCAGGGGTCTAAGTCCGTTAGCTAGTTATACTCAGACAGTCTCCAGGGCTCTAAGTCCGTTGGCTAGTTGTACTCAGACAGTCTCCAGGGCTCTAAGTCCGTTGGCTAGTTGTACTCAGACAGACTCCAGGGCTCTAAGTCCGTTGGCTAGTTGTACTCAGACAGTCTCCAGGGCTCTAAGTCCGTTAGCTAGTTGTACTCAGACAGTCTCCAGGGGTCTAAGTCCGTTGGCTAGTTGTACTCAGACAGACTCCAGGGCTCTAAGTCCGTTAGCTAGTTATACTCAGACAGTCTCCAGGGGTCTAAGTCCGTTAGCTAGTTATACTCAGACAGTCTCCAGGGCTCTAAGTCCGTTGGCTAGTTGTACTCAGACAGACTCCAGGGCTCTAAGTCCGTTAGCTAGTTGTACTCAGACAGTCTCCAGGGCTCTAAGTCCGTTAGCTAGTTGTACTCAGACAGTCTCCAGGGCTCTAAGTCCGTTGGCTAGTTGTACTCAGACAGACTCCAGGGCTCTAAGTCTGTTAGCTAGTTGTACTCAGACAGTCTCCAGGGCTCTAAGTCCGTTAGCTAGTTGTACTCAGACAGTCTCCAGGGCTCTAAGTCCGTTAGCTAGTTGTACTCAGACAGACTCCAGGGCTCTAAGTCCGTTAGCTAGTTATACTCAGACAGTCTCCAGGGCTCTAAGTCCTTTAGCTAGTTGTACTCAGACAGACTCCAGGGCTCTAAGTCCGTTAGCTAGTTGTACTCAGACAGTCTCCAGGGCTCTAAGTCCTTTAGCTAGTTGTACTCAGACAGACTCTAGGGCTCTAAGTCCGTTAGCTAGTTGTACTCAGACAGTCTCCAGGGCTCTAAGTCTGTTAGCTAGTTATACTCAGACAGTCTCCAGGGGTCTAAGTCCGTTAGCTAGTTATACTCAGACAGTCTCCAGGGCTCTAAGTCCGTTGGCTAGTTGTACTCAGACAGTCTCCAGGGCTCTAAGTCCTTTAGCTAGTTGTACTCAGACAGACTCCAGGGCTCTAAGTCCGTTAGCTAGTTGTACTCAGACAGTCTCCAGGGGTCTAAGTCCGTTAGCTAGTTATACTCAGACAGTCTCCAGGGCTCTAAGTCCGTTAGCTAGTTGTACTCAGACAGACTCCAGGGCTCTAAGTCCTTTTGTTAATTATACTCAGACAGACTCCAGGGCTCTAAGTCCTTTAGCTAATTATACTCAGACAGTCTCCAGGGCTCTAAGTCCTTTAGCTAGTTGTACTCAGACAGACTCCAGGGCTCTAAGTCCTTTAGCTAATTATACTCAGACAGTCTCCAGGGCTCTAAGTCCTTTAGCTAGTTGTACTCAGACAGTCTCCAGGGCTCTAAGTCCTTTAGCTAGTTATACTCAGACAGACTCCAGGGCTCTAAGTCCTTTAGCTAGTTATACTCAGACAGACTCCAGGGCTCTAAGTCCGTTAGCTAGTTGTACTCAGACAGTCTCCAGGGCTCTAAGTCCTTTAGCTAGTTATACTCAGACAGACTCCAGGGCTCTAAGTCCTTTAGCTAGTTGTACTCAGACAGTCTCCAGGGCTCTAAGTCCGTTAGCTAGTTGTACTCAGACAGTCTCCAGGGCTCTAAGTCCGTTAGCTAGTTGTACTCAGACAGACTCCAGGGCTCTAAGTCCGTTAGCTAGTTGTACTCAGACAGTCTCCAGGGCTCTAAGTCCGTTAGCTAGTTGTACTCAGACAGTCTCCAGGGCTCTAAGTCCGTTAGCTAGTTGTACTCAGACAGTCTCCAGGGCTCTAAGTCCGTTAGCTAGTTGTACTCAGACAGTCTCCAGGGCACTAAGTCCTTTAGCTAGTTGTACTCAGACAGACTCCAGGGCTCTAAGTCCTTTAGCTAGTTGTACTCAGACAGTCTCCAGGGCTCTAAGTCCTTTAGCTAATTATACTCAGACAGTCTCCAGGGCTCTAAGTCCGTTAGCTAGTTGTACTCAGACAGTCTCCAGGGCTCTAAGTCCTTTAGCTAGTTGTACTCAGACAGTCTCCAGGGCTCTAAGTCCTTTAGCTAATTATACTCAGACAGTCTCCAGGGGTCTAAGTCCTTTAGCTAGTTGTACTCAGACAGTCTCCAGGGGTCTAAGTCCGTTAGCTAGTTGTACTCAGACAGTCTCCAGGGCTCTAAGTCCTTTAGCTAGTTGTACTCAGACAGTCTCCAGGGCTCTAAGTCCGTTAGCTAGTTGTACTCAGACAGACTCCAGGGCTGTCCGTTAGCTAATTATACTCAGACAGTCTCCAGGGCTCTAAGTCCTTTTGCTAATTATACTCAGACAGACTCCATTCCGTTGTCAGTGTCTACAAAATGTTCTCTATCCTCTATCTTGTTCAGTGTGTTCAGGTGGTCTTAATGAGTGCTTGTTTCCTTTGAAATGGGGTCTGTTTGAATAGACTAAAATGAACAGCTTTGTATTAGTTTTATTAAAAAAATATGGCATGCTAGCTGCATCCTGGTGGTGAAGGGGACTAATTCTGTGGATAGAGAATAGAAGATCTTAGGTTCTAATCTCATTGATGTCTTGCCACTACATAAAAAATAAAAAAAATGCCTCAGCAAATGAATATCTATGTGTCTTATCAGTGCTTTGTGTTCAAAACAGTTCAACTAAGCTAGCAGTATTAAAAGTCTTATTGAAACATGTTCTCAGAATGTTATTTCATTACATTCAAATAACCCATCATTTCTGTTCTCAGAACGTTAATTAAACCTCCCAGGAAAACTATCAGGGAACCATAGTAACATTTTCTCAGAACCTCCCTGCAACCTAAAAAATGTACATTGCCAGAACAGGCGAAATGTTCACTTCCGTTCTCAGAATGTTTAAAAAACGTTACGTTTTTCCGGTCAGGAAGCTTATGAATTCGTTCCCAGAACCAATGGGAAAGCAAAAACTTACGTTCCACAACTTCCAAGGAACTAAATGTGCTAGCTGGGATCTGAACCATAACATGAAGGAGGTATTATAACGCTTGACTAGGGCCCCATCACTCCTAACAATTACTAGAGCCCCATCATTCCCAACGGTTACTAGGGCCCCATCACTCCCAACGGTTACTAGGGCCCCATCACTCCTAACAATTACTAGAGCCCCATCACTCCCAACGGTTACTAGGGCCCCATCACTCCCAACGGTTACTAGGGCCCCATCACTCCCAACGGTTACTAGAGCCCCATCAGTCATGACCATTTACCTCCAGGGCCTTCTCAATGCCCAGGGTTACGTTGTCTATAGACACTCCAGTCACACAGACAGACAGGGAACATCACACGGATGGAGTCATGAGGCTCATTAAAACCAGCAGTTATTAAAATCAGCAGAGACACGGGGGAGACACCACCATATGTCCTGTCCTCCCGTGTTTTAACATGTTTAGCAGACAATTCCTCCAACATGACCTCATCGACTCACTGCATTGATGACGTTTGTCTGAATTCAGACAATCCAAATAACCATAGAGCTTTATCTAGCTTACAAGATGTATTGTGTAAAATGGGAACAAACGTAACACTGAACACTATTCCATGGAGGACTCTCAAGAAAACAGTGTTGCTGAGTGGACTAGGACATCCTGGTTAAATTAAGATGAACTGAACTAAACCATGGGGCCCACATCTTCATGATGTTGATGAATAGCCTACCTGGTTATAGAAAGTTAGCAAAAATAGATGAGATCTTGCTACCATGGAATGAAAATAATCCTGATTAACTCTTTAGTCATATCCCAGTTTACCCTGATTAACTCTTTAGTCATATCCCAGTTTACCCTGATTAACTCTTTAGTCATATCCCAGTTTACCCTGATTAACTCTTTAGTCACATCCCAGTTTACCCTGATTAACTCTTTAGTCATATCCCAGTTTACCCTGATTAACTCTTTAGTCATATCCCAGTTTACCCTGATTAACTCTTTAGTCATATCCCAGTTTACCCTGATTAACTCTTTAGCCATATCCCAGTTTACCCTGATTAACTCTTTAGTCATATCCCAGTTTACCCTGATTAACTCTTTAGTCATATTCCAGTTTACCCTGATTAACTCTTTAGTCATATCCCAGTTTACCCTGATTAACTCTTTAGTCATATCCCAGTTTACCCGGATTAACTCTTTAGTCATATCCCAGTTTACCCGGATTAACTCTTTAGTCATATCCCAGTTTACCCTGATTAACTCTTTAGTCATATCCCAGTTTACCCTGATTAACTCTTTAGCCATATCCCAGTTTACCCTGATTAACTCTTTAGTCATATCCCAGTTTACCCTGATTAACTCTTTAGTCATATTCCAGTTTACCCTGATTAACTCTTTAGTCATATCCCAGTTTACCCTGATTAACTCTTTAGTCATATCCCAGTTTACCCGGATTAACTCTTTAGTCATATCCCAGTTTACCCGGATTAACTCTTTAGTCATATCCCAGTTTACCCTGATTAACTCTTTAGTCACATCCCAGTTTACCCTGGTTAACTCTTTAGTCACATCCCAGTTTACCCGGATTAACTCTTTAGTCATATCCCAGTTTACCCGGATTAACTCTTTAGTCATATCCCAGTTTACCCTGATTAACTCTTTAGTCACATCCCAGTTTACCCTGGTTAACTCTTTAGTCACATCCCAGTTTACCCTGATTAACTCTTTAGTCATATCCCAGTTTACCCTGATTAACTCTTTAGTCATATCCCAGTTTACCCTGATTAACTCTTTAGTCATATCCCAGTTTACCCGGATTAACTCTTTAGTCATATCCCAGTTTAACCTGATTAACTCTTTAGTCATATCCCAGTTTACCCTGATTAACTCTTTAGTCATATCCCAGTTTACCCTGATTAACTCTTTAGTCATATCCCAGTTGTAACGGGTGACGCTCTCCTCATCCTCAGATGAGGTGAGGAGAGAAGGATCCTCAGACCAAAACGCAGGCTTTGGGAAATAAGCCATCTTTATTAACACAACGATAAAGATGGCAACACGAAACGAAACAAACACTTGCAAAACTACAAAATAACAAAACGACGTTGACGAGACCTGAACCTAAACTTACATAACTAAACATAAACTTACGTACAGGTAACAGACGACATCGAAACGAAAACGAAACAAACAAACGCTACAGTCCAGTGTGGTACGAACAAACATACTGACACAGGAGACAATCACCCACAAACAAACAGTGAGAATGCCCTACCTAAATATGACTCTTAATTAGAGGCAAACGCAAACCACCTGCCTCTAATCAAGAGCCATACCAGGCAAACCGAAACCAACATAGAAACAGATAACATAGAATGCCCACCCAACCTCACGTCCTGACCAACTAACACACAAAAACTAACATAAATAGGTCAGGAACGTGACACCAGTTTACCCTGATTAACTCTTTAGTCATATCCCAGTTTACCCTGATTAACTCTTTAGTCATATCCCAGTTTACCCTGATTAACTCTTTAGTCATATCCCAGTTTACACTGAATAACTCTTTAGTCATATCCCAGTTTACCCTGAATAACTCTTTAGCCATATCCCAGTTTACCCTGAATAACTCTTTAGTCATATCCCAGTTTACCCTGATTAACTCTTTAGTCATATCCCAGTTTACCCTGATTAACTCTTTAGTCATATCCCAGTTTACCCTGATTAACTCTTTAGTCATATCCCAGTTTACCCTGATTAACTCTTTAGTCATATCCCAGTTTACCCTGATTAACTCTTTAGCCATATCCCAGTTTACCCTGATTAACTCTTTAGTCATATCCCAGTTTACCCTGATTAACTCTTTAGTCATATCCCAGTTTACCCTGATTAACTCTTTAGTCATATCCCAGTTTACCCTGAATAACTCTTTAGTCATATCCCAGTTTACCCTGATTAACTCTTTAGTCATATCCCAGTTTACCCTGATTAACTCTTTAGTCATATCCCAGTTTACCCTGATTAACTCTTTAGTCATATCCCAGTTTACCCTGATTAACTCTTTAGTCATATCCCAGTTTACCCTGATTAACTCTTTAGTCATATCCCAGTTTACCCTGATTAACTCTTTAGTCATATCCCAGTTTACCCTGATTAACTCTTTAGTCATATCCCAGTTTACCCTGATTAACTCTTTAGTCATATCCCAGTTTACCCTGATTAACTCTTTAGTCATATCCCAGTTTACCCTGATTAACTCTTTAGTCATATCCCAGTTTACTTATTTGCTTATGGTCTTGCCTACATCTAGCGACCAGTTTTTTTTTTAAATATTCCATTTTATTTGGAATGGCAAGCCAGAGAAAATGAATAAGACCTATTTATATAATGAAATGATTAAATAATAAAGGATAGACCTCTCACTAAAGGCGGCAGTCATGCAAAAAGGTATACTTAAACCCGAACTGGTTCTCTAGCAAATTAGTAAGAATGTCTCACCCCATGTTCAATAATGGCCTTTTCCCCTTTATTCAGATTACAACCTCTCACTTTCGGTTATTTCAAAATGAAATCATCTCCAAAATATTTAAAACAAGACAGAAAGTTGGTTGCAATTTCAGTTTAGACAGAACAAATAATACAACAAATATTGTGGTTAAATTAAAATCTAATTTTTCAATACATTTTTTTTTACAAAAAAGGTATAATCTTTGTAAATTATATCATAAATAGGACTGGTGTAGTTATGTCACACATGCAGCTAACAATAATATATGGAAATGTTAAGGTTGTCGTACTCCTCCTCAGACGAGGAGGAGCATGGATTGGACCAAGATGCGGAGTAGTAGGTATTCATGCTTTAATGAACAAACAACAAACACTACAAATTACGAAACTCTACAAACGTGACTAACCTGAAAACAGTCCTGTGTGGCCCAAACACTGACACAGGAAACAATCACCCACAAACAAACAGTGAGAACAACCAACCTTAATATGACTCTCAATTAGAGGAAAACGCAAAACACCTGCCTCTAATTAAGAGCCATACCAGGCAACCCAAAACCAACATAGAAACAGAAAACATAGACTGCCCACCCAACTCACGCCCTGACCAATAAACACATACAAAACAAGAGAAAACAGGTCAGGAACGTGACATAACCCCCCCCCTTAAGGTGCGAACGCTGGGCGCACCAGCACAAAGTCCAGGGGAGGGTCTGGGTGGGCATCTGACCACGGTGGTGGCTCAGGCTCCGGACGCTGTCCCCACACCACCATAGTCACTCCCCGCTTCTGTATCCCCCTCCCAATGACCACCCTCCAACTAAAACCACCTAAATGAAGGGGCAGCACCGGGATAAGGGGCGGCAGGTCCGGGCTGAGGGACTCTGGCAGGTCCGGGCTGAGGGACTCTGGCAGGTCCGGGCTGAGGGACTCTGGCAGGTCCGGGCTGAGGGACTCTGGCAGGTCCGGGCTGAGGGACTCCGGCAGGTCCGGGCTGAGGGACTCCGGCAGGTCCGGGCTGAGGGACTCCGGCAGGTCCGGGCTGAGGGACTCCGGCAGGTCCGGGCTGAGGGACTCCGGCAGGTCCGGGCTGAGGGGCTCCGGCAGGTCCGGGCTGAGGGGCTCCGGCAGGTCCGGGCTGAGGGGCTCCGGCAGGTCCGGGCTGAGGGGCTCCGGCAGGTCCGGGCTGAGGGGCTCCGGCAGGTCCGGGCTGAGGGGCTCCGGCAGGTCCGGGCTGAGGGGCTCCGGCAGGTCCGGGCTGAGGGGCTCCGGCAGGTCCGGGCTGAGGGGCTCCGGCAGGTCCTGGCTGAGGGGCTCCGGCAGGTCCTGGCTGGACGGCTCCGGCAGGTCCTGGCTGGACGGCTCCGGCTGGTCCTGGCTGGACGGCTCCGGCTGGTCCTGGGTGGACGGCTCCGGCTGGTCCTGGCTGGACGGCTCCGGCTGGTCCTGGCTGGACGGCTCCGGCTGGTCCTGGCTGGACGGCTCCGGCTGGTCCTGGCTGGACGGCTCCGGCTGGTCCTGGCTGGACGGCTCCGGCTGGTCCTGGCTGGACGGCTCCGGCTGGTCCTGGCTGGACGGCTCCGGCAGGTCCTGGCTGGACGGCTCCGGCAGGACCTGGCTGGACGGCTCCGGCTGGTCCTGGCTGGACGGCTCCGGCTGGTCCTGGCTGGACGGCTCCGGCTGGTCCTGGCTGGACGGCTCTGGACAGACGGGCAGCTCTGTAGAGAGGAGACGGAGAGACAGCCTGGTGCGTGGTATAGGCACTGGCTGCGCTGGAGAGGAGGAAACAGCTGGAGAGAGAACCCAGAGAGACAGCCTGGTACGGGGGGCTGCCACCGGAGGACTGGTACATGGAGGTGGCACCGGGTATACCGGACCGTGAAGGAGGACACGTGCTCTTGAGCACCGAGCCTGCCCAACCTTACCAGGTTGAATGGTGCCCGTAGCCCTGCCAGTGCGGCGAGGTGGAATAGCCCGCACTGACCTATGCTGGCGAACCGGGGACACCATTCGTAAGGCTGGTGCCATGTATGCCGGCCCGAGGAGACGCACTGGTGGCCAGATGCGTTGGGCCGGCTTCATGACATCCGGCTCGATGCCCAACTTAGCCCTACCAGTGCGGCGAGGTGGAATAGCCCGCACTGGGCTAAGCACGCGTACTGGGGACACCGTGCGCTTTACCGCATAACACGGTGTCTTACCAGTACGACGCCCTCTCACTCCACGGTAAGCACGGGGAATTGGCTCAGGTAACCTACCCGGCTTTGCCACACTCCTCGTGTGCCCCCCCCCCCCCCCAAGAAATTTTTGGGTCTGACTCTCGGGCTCCCAACCGCGTCGCCGCGCTGCCTCCTCATACCAGCGCCTCTCTGCCTTCGCTGCTTCCAACTCCGCCTTGGGACGGTGATATTCCCCTGGTCCTTTACCGTCCAGGATCTCCTCCCAAGTCCAAGAGTCCTGGTTGCTCTGTTGAGCTCTCCCCCGCAGCTTGGTCCTAGTTTGGTGGGTGATTCTGTAATGGCTGCCGTCCTCCTCTTCCTCGGACGAGGAGAGGAGAGAAGGATCGGTGGACCAATACGCAGCAAGGTATGATGACATAATGTAATTTATTGGAAGACAAAGACGAATACGAAAACACTTGGAAATTACAAAATAAGAAAACGACGTAGACGAAACCTGAACATGAACTTACATAACTACACGTAGAACTCACGGACAGGAACAGACTACATCAAACGAATGAACAGCCAAACAGTCCCGTATGGTACAGACACGGACGACACAGGAGACAATCACCCACAAACAAAGTGAGAACAACCTACCTTAATATGACTCTCAATTAGAGGAAAACGCAAAACACCTGCCTCTAATTAAGAGCCATACCAGGCAACCCAAAACCAACATAGAAACAGAAAACATAGACTGCCCACCCAACTCACGCCCTGACCATAAACACATACAAAACAAGAGAAAACAGGTCAGGAACGTGACAGGAAATGTCTGCTCTACCCAAAATTACTGTTAAGGCTGTCGCTTTCCTCATCCTCGGATGAGGTGAGGAGAGAAGGATCTTCAGACCAAAATGCGGTTTCAGGGAAATAAGCCATCTTTTATTTTATAACAGGAAAAAACTGATGATGATGGCAACACGAAACAAACACTTGAACAAACTTACAAAATAACAAAACGACGTAGAACGAAACCTGAACATAAACTCACATTACTAAAACGTAAACTCACGAACAGGAACGTTACATCAAAACGCACGAACAGCCAAACAGCCCCGTAAGTGAAAATACATCGACAACGACGAAGACATCACAGGAGACAATCACCCACAAACAAACAGTGAGAATGCCCTACCTAAATATGACTCTTAATTAGAGGAAAATGCAAACCACCTGCCTCTAATCAAGAGCCATACCAGGTAACCCAAAACCAACATAGAAACAGATAACATAGACTGCCCACCCAAAACACATGCCCTGACCAAAAACACATAAAAACAACATAAAACAGGTCAGGACTGTTACAATTACAACCAACTAATTGCAGCATTACCGCAAAAACGGCAAGTGGAAGGGGAAAAAGTAAGGAACTTGTCTGTCGGCTTTAAAGATCAAAATTGGTTAAACAAAATTGTGATAAATAAAAAAGTATACCAGTTTCATATTAAGGACCAAAAAATTGACAGCTGTGCCATATAGATTGCAAAATAGTTGGGAAGAGATTTTCAATGTACCGATTCCATGGCACATGGTTTATGAACTGATACACAAAACAACGCTGGATTCAAATCTTTGAATTTTTCAATTTAAATTATTATTCAAAATTCTTGTTATATATATGGGGGATACCACCTTCCCAGCTCTGCAGATTTTGCTGCGAGTCATTAGATCATTTATGTTGGTACTGTCCATATGTAACGGATGTGAAATGGCTAGCTAGTTAGCGGTGGTGCGCGCTAATAGCCTTTCAATCGGTGACGTCACTTCCTCTGAGACCTTGAAGTAGTGGTTCCCCTTGCTCTGCAAGGGCCGTGGCCTTTGTGGAGCGATGGGTAACAACGCTTCGTGGGTGACTGTTGTTGATGTGTGCAGAGGGTCCCTGGTTCGGGGCGAGGGGACGCCATAAAGTTAAACTGTTACACATATGTAGCTTGTTTTTGGTCACAGGTCCAGGAATGGCTGAAGAATTGCAACATTTACCTGGAGCTAACTCTTCAGATAGCAATACTGGGTGATTTGAAAAGTCATAGTCAATCAATCAATAATATAATAATACTTTTAGCAAAATGTTTGTCTTTAATTTGTAATCTGTAGAAACTATGAGAATAGAAAGGTTCAGAACTATTGTGAAACATCACAGCACAGTTGAAAAATATATGGCAAATATACATCCAAAATGGATGATGTTCAGAGATAGTGTCACGATCGTCTTCTTGAGAGAGATTGGACCAAGGCGCAGCGTGTGCAAAATACATCTTCTTTTTATTGAGAAGAGAGAGAAAACACAAAACGAACACTATATACAAACTAACAAAACAACAAACGATCGTGAAGCTAAATAACGTAAGTGCACAGACATGCAACAAACGTTCAACATCGACACAGACACAGGAGACAACCACCCACCAACAAACAGTGTGAAAACACCTACCTTAATATGGCTCTCAATCAGAGGAAATGAAAACCACCTGCCTCTAATTGAGAGCCATATCAGGTCACCCTTTAACCAACATAGAAACACATAACATAGACTACCCACCCAAACTTACGCCCTGACCGTCAAACACATACAAAATAACAGAAAACCGGTCAGGAACGTGACAGATAGATGGGAGTGGCTGAATGGAGCTGAAAGGTGGGACTAATAGCAACAAGATAACTAATGTAAAATATACTGTGTCCGTAAAACGTATATAGGTTCAGAACTTTTGTGAAACAGCACAGTTAAAAATATATGACAAATAGAAATCAAACTGGATGGACATCAGAAAGAGATGGGAGAAGTTGAGGGTAGAGGAAGGACAGGAATAAAAATGAACAAAATATAACTATTGTAAAATAGATTTTGTCCGTAAAATGTATATAGCATGTATAAGCTGGAAGTAGAAGCTTAAGTGTTGTTGTTCATTAGTTTACTTCAATTAGGGGAGAGGTGTTAGTGTTAGTGGAAAATAATACAGGAAATAAATAAAAATACATTTAAAAAAAAGAATAGACAACACTACAGCTGTACTTAGGAACAAAACAGCTACCATAGCAACCTATACAGGTGAGATGACTGAAGAGGTTATGCCCGGTTCTTCACTGTTGGCAGACTTTAGGGTTGTAGTTTATTGATATGATTATATTAACATACTAGCATCAGAACTAATCAATGACACCAAATGTTGAAAGCCTCAATAGATTTAGTTTGTGTCTTTTCCTCATACTAGGATGATTTGAAATAGTGACAATACTGGTATCACACTGCAATAAACCAGGAGGTTCATCGCCATTTTGGTAATGCATCCCTTTCCTATACTAAGAGGTTAGCTCTGTGTTAGGCCTTTACGTCTTACAGATACTCTATGGACAGCTAGTAGCCTTGATCAGCCAGTGTTTCCTACCTCAGTATTGTAGCTCTGTTGTAAAACGCACAATACCCGTCAATGACTTCATGTTAAGATTTGGCACATAGTCATTTTGTTGACATTAAACTTGCTCTTCTCTTAGGTGTAACTTGTGTTGCAGTTTAACTGTACCCCAGGCCCGGGGCAGAAACGTGGACATACGGGTATTGTCTCTGAAATAAAGGGCTCAGGGGCAGACACGTGGACATACGGGTATTGTCTCTGCAATAAAGGGCTCAGGGGCAGAGACGTGGACATACAGGTATTGTCTCTGAAATAAAGGGCTCAGGGGCAGAGACGTGGACATACGGGTATTGTCTCTGAAATAAAGGGCTCAGGGGCAGACACGTGGACATACGGGTATTGTCTCTGAAATAAAGGGCTCAGGGGCAGAGACGTGGACATACGGGTATTGTCTCTGCAATAAAGGGCTCAGGGGCAGAGACGTGGACATACGGGTATTGTCTCTGAAATAAAGGGCTCAGGGGCAGAAACGTGGACATACGGGTATTGTCTCTGAAATAAAGGGCTCAGGGGCAGAAACGTGGACATACGGGTATTGTCTCTGAAATAAAGGGCTCAGGGGCAGAGACGTGGACATACGGGTATTGTCTCTGAAATAAAGGGCTCAGGGGCAGAGACGTGGACATACGGGTATTGTCTCTGAAATAAAGGGCTCAGGGGCAGACACGTGGACATACGGGTATTGTCTCTGAAATAAAGGGCTCAGGGGCAGACACGTGGACATACGGGTATTGTCTCTGCAATAAAGGGCTCAGGGGCAGAGACGTGGACATACGGGTATTGTCTCTGAAATAAAGGGCTCAGGGGCAGAGACGTGGACATACGGGTATTGTCTCTGAAATAAAGGGCTCAGGGGCAGAGACGTGGACATACGGGTATTGTCTCTGAAATAAAGGGCTCAGGGGCAGACACGTGGACATACGGGTATTGTCTCTGAAAGAAAGGATTGTTTTGTTTCTCCACTATTTCAACACAGTTCCCCCTCCACCGGTCTGAACGTAAACATTGAAACATTCTTGTGAATAACATTGTGTGGTGATATACCTCCATATGTACTTGAGCTCAGATAACAACTGACAAGAGTCATATTCATCATCATAGATACATATATGTATATAAGGTTGATATATAAGGGGTTGGATATATGAGGGGTTGGATATATAAGGGTTTGGATATATAAGGGGTTGATATATAAGGGGTTGATATATAAGGGGTTGGATATATAAGGGGTTGATATATAAGGGGTTGGATATATAAGGGGTTGGATATATAAGGGGTTGGATATATAAGGGGTTGGATATATGAGGGTTTGATATATAAGGAGTTGATATATAAGGGGTTGGATATATAAGGGGTTGATATATAAGGGGTTGGATATATAAGGGGTTGATATATAAGGGGTTGATATATAAGGGTTTGGATATATAAGGGGTTGGATATATGAGGGGTTGGATATATAAGGGTTTGGATATATAAGGGGTTGATATATAAGGGGTTGATATATAAGGTGTTGGATATATGAGGGGTTGATATATAAGGTGTTGGATATATGAGGGGTTGATATATGAGGGGTTGATATATAAGGTGTTGGATATATGAGGGGTTGATATATAAGGTGTTGGATATATAAGGGGTTGATATATGAGGGGTTGATATATAAGGTGTTGG
The DNA here is from genome assembly GCF_029448725.1 of Salvelinus fontinalis. Lineage (NCBI taxonomy): Eukaryota > Metazoa > Chordata > Actinopteri > Salmoniformes > Salmonidae > Salvelinus > Salvelinus fontinalis. Next base: position 29,124 of record NW_026601448.1, read on the forward strand.
ATATATGAGGGGTTGATATATGAGGGGTTGATATATAAGGTGTTGGATATATGAGGGGTTGATATATGAGGGGTTGGATATATAAGGGGTTGGATATATGAGGGTTGGATATATAAGGTGTTGGATATATGAGGGGTTGATATATGAGGGTTTGGATATATAAGGGGTTGGATATATGAGGGGTTGATATATAAGGGGTTGGATATATGAGGGGTTGGATATATAAGGGGTTGGATATATAAGGGGTTGGATATATAAGGGGTTGGTATATAAGGGGTTGGATATATAAGGTGTTTGATATATAAGGGGTTGGATATATGAGGGGTTGGATATATGAGGGGTTGGATATATAAGGGGTTGGATATATAAGGGGTTGATATATGAGGGGTGGATATATGAGGGGTGGATATATGAGGGGTTGATATATGAGGGGTTGATATATGAGGGGTTGATATATGAGGGGTTGATATTTGAGGGGTTGGATATATGAGGGGTTGGATATATAAGGGGTTGGATATATAAGGGGTTGATATATGAGGGGTTGATATATGAGGGGTTGGATATATGAGGGGTTGGATATATAAGGGGTTGGATATATAAGGGGCTGATATATAAGGGTTTGGATATATGAGGGGTTGATATATGAGGGGTTGGATATATGAGGGGTTGATATATGAGGGGTTGGATATATAAGGGGTTGATATATGAGGGGTTGGATATATGAGGGGTTGATATATAAGGGGTTGATATATAAGGGGGTGATATATAAGAGGTTGGATATATAAGGGGTTGGATATGTAAGGGGTTGATATATAAGGGGTTGGATATATAAGGGGTTGGATATATAAGGGGTTGGATATATAAGGGGTTGGATATATAAGGAGTTGGATATATAAGGGGTTGGATATATAAGGGGTTGGATATATGAGGGGTTGGATATATAAGGGGTTGGATATATGAGGGGTTGGATATATAACGGGTTGGATATACAGTATAATGGGTTGGATATATACGGGGTTGGATATGTAAGGGGTTGGATATATAAGGGGTTGGATATACAGTATAATGGGTTGGATATATAAGGTGTTGGATATATGAGGGGTTGATATATAAGGGGTTGGATATATGAGGGGTTGATATGCTGAATAATAGTGCTGAATAATATTTAACAATCTATATTCGCTAAACCTGACTATCTGACTCCATTAAATACTATAGTAAAACCACGTGCAGTCAGGTATTATGTGTTTAGCTGACTGAGCTGAAGTAACGGCCATGAGAAGAGAATATCAAAGCAAAAATTATTATTACTAACTTTGTAAAATGAATGTGTTCACATACAAGGCAGAAAGCTGAAGTTACCAGGCAATACTGACATTTACAAAGCATACTTCTGGACATATACAGTACCAGTCAAAAGTGTGGACACACCTACTCATTCAAGAGCTTTTCTTTTTGTGTACTATTTTCTACATTGTAGAATAATAGTGAAGACATCAATACTGTGAAATAACACATATGGAATCATGTAGTAACCATATTTTAGATTCTTCAAAGTAACCACCCTTTGCCTCGATGACAGCTTTAAAGTTACTCCACCCCAGACACACAAACACACACACACACACACACACACACACACACACACACACACACACACACACACACACACACACACACACACACACACACACACACACACACACACACACACACACACACACACACACACACACACACACACACACACACACACACACACACACGAACACACATACACACACACACACACACACACACACACACACGAACACACACACATACACACACACATATGCACACGTCGTGCTGAATAATATTTAACAATCTATATTCGCTAAACCTGACTATCTGACTCCATTAAATACTATAGTAAAACCACGTGCAGTCAGATATTATGTGTTTAGCTGACGAAGTAACGGTCATGAGAAGAGAATGTCAAAGCAAAAATTATTACTACTAACTTTGTAAAATGAATGTGTTCACATACAAGGAAGGTGTACAGTAACCTGATCACACAGTCCCAACCTCTACTGGCTGTCACAGCATTTAAATGCTTGTGTGGGGGATGAGACCAAATAAGACAGAATTCCTGAGAGGACAATAAAATCCCTTTTGCATATAATAATTGAGTGTTCACCCTGTACAGATATAAGTTGTGTAGCCTGGCGAAAGTAAACCAGCACAGGACACTAACTTATTTGGGGTTGTTTATTCTGTCAAAAGCTTACATTTAAAATAGGATCATGTAGAAGGGAATTCACCGCACGGTGAAGTCACCATAAAGTAAAATTTCAGTCTAAATCACAATCAAATTAAATGCATTTGTTAGTAAAGTGCATAAAAACAATCTGAGTACAATAAGTAGAAAGTGAAAGGCATAAACGGTAGTGGCTCTGCTTTAAATACACGGGCTACGTGATACCCTAACATGGAACAGTAGCCCCTCACCCATACAGCAAATTATGTCATCATTAACTCCACAACGTGGTTCTGACAACACTGCTATTCAGCTAGCACAAAGCTAGCATTCAGCTAGCACAAAGCTAGCATTCAGCTAGCAAAAAGCTAGCATTCAGCTAGCACAAAGCTAACATCCTCATGTCAATCTAAAGTAACGTTGGACCCACGATGGATTTCAACAGCTCTCCAGTGTAATTGCTTGCTCTCACTCTCACACACTGCGCGTGCGCAATCCCATAACCGCTTGCACACTTCCTTTAGGAATCTCTAAAAAGGACAGTACCATCTAGTGTATATACACAAATACAGCTATGTGCTTTTTACCACCTGGCTACATTTACCACAGAGATTATACATCCATGTAGATGTCATAAAAAGGTTCTGCTCAGAGGACAAGTTTCAGATAGATACCAGACGTGGCTGCTGTCGTATCATTCTAGCACACGTTCCAGTAGTCAGTCCTCTGGATACTGTAGAGAGAGAGAGAGAGATATACCTCAGAGGAGGGAAGGCCGTACTGGCCCTTATTAAATCATTGTCTTTTGTGTCTTCCTTGTGCTTCTGGGCTATTCGTCAATGCGGCCGACAGCGACAGAGGGCACATACAGTAAGTTACAAATGTATTGGGACAGTGACAGAGGGCACATACAGTAAGTTACAAATGTATTGGGACAGTGACAGAGGGCACATACAGTGAGTTCCAAATGTATTGGGACAGTGACAGAGGGCACATACAGTGAGTTCCAAATGTATTGGGACAGTTTTTTTTTTTTTTTTTTTTTCACCTTTATTTAACCAGGTAGGCTAGTTGAGAACAAGTTCTCATTTACAACTGCGACCTGGCCAAGATAAAGCATAGCAGTGTGAACAGACAACAACACAGAGTTACACATGGAGTAAACAATAAACAAGTCAATAACATGGTAGAAAAAAAAGAGAATCTATATACAATGTGTGCAAAAGGCATGAGGTAGGCAATAAATCGAGTAATTACAATTTAGCAGATTAACACTGGAGTGATAAATCATCAGATGATCATGTGCAAGAAGAGATACTGGTGTGCAAAAGAGCAGAAAAGTAAATAAATAAAAGCAGTATGGGGGGTGAGGTAGGTAAATTGGGTGGGTAGTTTACAGATGGACTATGTACAGCTGCAGCGATCGGTTAGCTGCTCGGATAGCAGATTTTTAAAGTTGTTGAGGGAGATAAAAGTCTCCAACTTCAGAGATTTTTGCAATTCGTTCCAGTCGCAGGCAGCAGAGAACTGGAAGGAAAGGCGTCCAAATGAGGTTTTGGCTTTAAGGATGATCAGTGAGATACACCTGCTGGAGCGCGTGCTACGGTTGGGTGTAGCCATCGTGACCAGTGAACTGAGATAAGGCGGCACTTTACCTAGCATAGCCTTGTAGATGACCTGGAGCCAGTGAGTCTGACGACAAACATGTAGCGAGGGCCAGCCGACTAGGGCATACAGGTCGCAGTGGTGGGTCGTATAAGGTGCTTTAGTAACAAAACGGATGGCACTGTGATAAACTGCATCCAGTTTGCTGAGTAGAGTATTGGAAGCTATTTTGTAGATGACATCGCCAAAGTCGAGGATCGGTAGGATAGTCAGTTTTACTAGGGTAAGTTTGGCGGCGTGAGTGAAGGAGGCTTTGTTGCGGAATAGAAAGCCGACTCTAGATTTGATTTTGGATTGGAGATGTTTGATATGAGTCTGGAAGGAGAGTTTGCAGTCTAGCCAGACACCTAGGTACTTATAGATGTCCACATATTCTAGGTCGGAACCGTCCAGGGTGGTGATGCTAGTCGGGCGTGCGGGTGCAGGCAGCGAACGGTTGAAACGCATGCATTTGGTTTTACTAGCGTTTAAGAGCAGTTGGAGGCCACGGAAGGAGTGTTGTATGGCATTGAAGCTCGTTTGGAGGTTAGATAGCACAGTGTCCAAGGAAGGGCCGGAAGTATACAGAATGGTGTCGTCTGCATAGAGGTGGATCAGGGAATCGCCCGCAGCAAGAGCAACATCATTGATGTATACAGAGAAAAGAGTCGGCCCGAGAATTGAACCCTGTGGTACCCCCACAGAGACTGCCAGAGGACCGGACAACATGCCCTCCGATTTGACACACTGAACTCTGTCTGCAAAGTAGTTGGTGAACCAGGCAAGGCAGTCATTAGAAAAACCGAGGCTACTGAGTCTGCCGATAAGAATATGGTGATTGACAGAGTCGAAAGTCTTGGCCAGGTCGATGAAGACGGCTGCACAGTAATGTCTTTTATCGATGGCGGTTATGACATCGTTTAGTACCTTGAGCGTGGCTGAGGTGCACCCGTGACCGGCTCGGAAACCGGATTGCACAGCGGAGAAGGTAAGGTGGGATTCGAGATGGTCAGTGATCTGTTTGTTGACTTGGCTTTCGAAGACCTTAGATAGGCAGGGCAGGATGGATATAGGTCTGTAACAGTTTGGGTCCAGGGTGTCTCCCCCTTTGAAGAGGGGGATGACCGCGGCAGCTTTCCAATCCTTGGGGATCTCAGATGATACGAAGGAGAGGTTGAACAGGCTGGTAATAGGGGGTGCGACAATGGCGGCGGACAGTTTCAGAAATAGGGGGTCCAGATTGTCAAGCCCAGCTGATTTGTATGGGTCCAGGTTTTCCAGCTCTTTCAGAACATCTGCTATCTGGATATGGGTAAAGGAGAAGCTGGGGAGGCTTGGGCGAGTAGCAGCGGGGGGGGGGGCGGGGCTGTTGGCCAAGGTTGGAGTCGCCAGGAGGAAGGCATGGCCAGCCATTGAGAAATGTTTGTTGAAGTTTTCGATTATCACGGACTTATCAGTGGTGACCGTGTTACCTAGCCTCAGTGAAGTGGGCAGCTGGGAGGAGGTGCTCTTGTTTTCCATGGACTTTACAGTATCCCAGAACTTTTTGGAGTTAGAGCTACAGGATGCAAATTTCTGCTTGAAAAAGCTGGCCTTTGCTTTCCTGACTGACTGCGTGTATTGGTTCCTGACTTCCCTGAACAGTTGCATATCGCGGGGGCTCTTCGATGCTATTGCAGTTCGCCACAGGATGTTTTTGTGCTGGTCGAGGGCAGTCAGGTCTGGAGTGAACCAAGGGCTATATCTGTTCTTGGTTCTGCATTTTTTGAACGGAGCATGCTTGTCTAATATGGTGAGGAAGTAACTTTTAAAGAATGACCAGGCATCCTCAACTGACGGGATGAGGTCAATATCCTTCCAGGGTACCCGGGCCAGGTCGATTAGAAAGGCCTGCTCGCTGAAGTGTTTTAGGGAGCGTTTGACAGTGATGAGGGGTGGTCGTTTGGCCGCGGACCCGTGGCGGATACAGGCAATGAGGCAGTGATCGCTGAGATCTTGATTGAAGACAGCAGAGGTGTATTTGGAGGGCAAGTTGGTCAGGATAATGTCTATTAGGGTGCCCATGTTTACGGATTTAGGGTTGTACCTGGTGGGTTCCTTGATGATTTGAGTGAGATTGAGGGCATCAAGCTTAGATTGTAGGACTGCCGGGGTGTTAAGCACATCCCAGTTTAGGTCACCTAACAGAACAAACTCTGAAGCTAGATGGGGAGCGATCAATTCACAGATGGTGTCCAGGGCACAGCTGGGAGCTGAGGGGGGTCGGTAGCAGGCGGCAACAGTGAGAGACTTATTTCTGGAGAGATTAATTTTTAAAATTAGAAGTTCGAACTGTTTGGGCATAGACCTGGAAAGTATGACAGAACTTTGCAGGCTATCTCTGCAGTAGATTGCAACTCCTCCCCCTTTGGCAGTTCTATCTTGACGGAAAGTGTTATAGTTGGGTATGGAAATTTTAGAATTTTTGGTGGCCTTCCTAAGCCAGGATTCGTACACGGCAAGGACATCAGGGTTGGCAGAGTATGCTAAAGCGGTGAGTAAGGCAAACTTAGGGAGGAGGCTTCTGATGTTGACATGCATGAGGCCAAGGCTTTTTCGATCACAGAAGTCAACAAATGAGGGTGACTGGGGACATGCAGGGCCTGGGTTTACCTCCACATCACTCGAGGAACAGAGGAGTAGTAGGATGAGGGTGCGGCTAAAGGCTATCAAAACTGGTCGCCTAGAGCGTTGGGGACAAGGAATAAAAGGAGCAGATTTATGGGCGTGGTAGAATAGATTCTGGGCATAATGTGCAGACCGGGGTATGGTGGGGCACGGGTACAGCGGAGGCAAGCCCAGGCACTGGGTGACGATAAGAGAGGTTGTATCTCTGGACATGCTGGTCTCAATGGGTGAGGTCACCGCATGTGTGGGGGGTGGGACAAAGGAGGTATCAGAGGTACGGAGAGTGGAACTACGGGGTCCATTGCAAACCAAAACAATGATAACTAGCCTGAACAACAGTATGCAAGGCATATTGATATTTGAGAGAGACATACAATAAGGCATAAAGTGATTGCAGGTCATGATTGGGAGAGCTAGCTAAAACAACAGGTGAGATAACAGCAGCTAGTCAGCTAACACAGCAACAGCAGGTAAAAATGGCGACGACTAGGCAGAGAGGGTCGGATTAACTACACACAGATCCTGAGTTAAAGCACAGAGCCGACAGATAAAACACAAAAAAACAGAATGGAGTACCGTGAATTAATGGACAGTCAAGCAGGCATCAGCTATGTAGCCAAGTGATCATAGTGTCCAGGGGGCAGCCGTAGATGGAGCAGTGAGGCCTCCACTAAGCTAGCCCGCGGCGTTTAAAGTTAGTAGCCCGGGGGGTGGTCTGCTCAGACGGAGGGGGTCTGCTCAGACGGAGGCCGGTTGAGGGCACAGCGGATGGGGTATTCGTCTGCAGACCAGGCGTGGTCGTGTCGACAGAGAATCCAAGCCGGATGGCGATGGCGAAAGAGAGGTTGTGAATTGTAGAATTGTGTTTGCTAACTGGTGCTAGCTTCGTGATTCAGACAGCTAGTCATGGGTAGCAAGCTAGCAGAAGATGGAGGTCTGTTTTTAGCCACGCCGTGCATTTCCCTCGGTAGATTAGTGGGGTTCCGTGTGGTAGAGGGGACCAATCCTATTGTCAAAATAGTTATAGTGGCCTAAGAAGATTGTTCGATAAACCTGTTCAGATAGCAGCCGATATGCTCAAGACAGCTAACGATTAGCGGGCCGCAGTTAGCATATGGGCGTTCAGGTTACGTCGCGATGGAGGGGCCAGTTGAATAACTCCCTCGGGCAGATAACGTTGGTATCCCAGTCGTGAAGGCCCGGTGGGGCTCCGCATCGGCAGTAAAACGGGTCCGGATAGGTGATTGTAGCCCAGGAGTGGCTGATGGAACTCTTCAGCTGGCTAGCTCCGGGATAATTGGTGTTTGCTCCGGAATTGATGTTAGCCAATAGTCACTCGGATAGCAGCTAGTTAGCTGCAAGATCCAGGTGTAAATGTCCAGAGCTTGCGGTAAAAATCCGGGGATATGGAGAGAAAATAGGTCTGGTATGCTCTGGTCTGAGTCGCGTTGTACAAAACTGGCAATAGTTTTCCAAGCTAAAGGATAGCTGATGAGCGCTAGCTGTGGTTAGCTGAACTACTAACGTTAGCTTGTGAGCTGGCTAACTTCTGGTTAGCTTCTGTTGTAGATTTCGGATACGAGGTGAATAATACTTTTGAGGAAAAAAAACAGATCCGCACCACATTTGGTGAGGTGGGTTGCAGGAGACTGTTTTAAAGTTGAGTTTTTAAGAAGAAAAAAAATATATATATATAAAAAGATATGCGAAGAAAAATATATATAATATATATACACGGGACAAGACGAGGACAAAGGACGTCTGACTGCTACGCCATCTTGGATTCGATTCGAATGTATTGGGACAGTGACAGAGGGCACATACAGTAAGTTCCAAATGTATTGGGACAGTGACAGAGGGCACATACAGTACGTTCCAGATGTATTGGGACAGTGACAGAGGGCACATACAGTACGTTCCAGATGTATTGGGACAGTGACAGAGGGCACATACAGTGAGTTCCAGATGTATAGTACCACCACTTCTCCATAATGTAGATGCTACCATGAATATAGTACCACCACTTCTCCATAATGTAGATGCTACCATGATTATAGTACCACCACTTCTCCATAATGTAGATGCTACCATGATTATAGTACCACCACTTCTCCATAATGTAGATGCTACCATGAATATAGTACCACCACTTCTCCATAATGTAGATGCTACCATGATTATAGTACCACCACTTCTCCATAATGTAGATGCTACCATGATTATAGTACCACCACTTCTCTATTAATGTAGATGCTACCATGATTATAGTACCACCACTTCTCCATAATGTAGATGCTACCATGATTATAGTACCACCACTTCTCCATAATGTAGATGCTACCATGATTATAGTACCACTACTTCTCCATTAATGTAGATGCTACCATGATTATAGTACCACCACTTCTCCATTAATGTAGATGCTACCATGATTATAGTACCACCACTTCTCCATTAATATAGATGCTACCATGATTATAGTACCACCACTGCTACCATGATTATAGATCATCCTGAATGAATCGTGAATAACAATGAGTGAGTAAGTAAAGAGACATAAATATCATAACACCTCCCCATTACAGTAACAGGGGTGGTTAGCATTTTTTGTGTGTGGGGGGGTCTAAAATAGTCTAAAACACAACTAAAACAAACAGCAAATGCATCAGAGTCACAACCTTGATGTAATCACTGCGTGCTGGGAATATTAACCTCATAGTCGTTGTATCATTTCAATTCCAAAGTGCTGGTGTACAGAGCCAAAACAACAAAACAAATTTCACTGTTCCAATACTTTTGGCGCTCACTGTAAGTTAGTCTACGCACACACACACACACACAGAGAGAGTAGAGACAGTAGAGAGAGTATAGAGAGTAGAGAGAGAGAGAGAGAGAGAGAGAGAGAGAGAGAGAGAGAGAGAGAGAGAGAGAGAGAGAGAGAGAGAGAGAGAGAGAGAGAGAGAGAGAGAGAGAGAGAGAGAGAGAGAGAGAATATAAGCCAAAAACAAAAGTCTAGTAGACAGCTTAGTACATCCAGATAATATGAATCTGTCCCAGTAGTAAAGGTCGTATCCAACAGGACGTTTTGTTGGCCTTAATAGAAGACAGACTGAAGAATAAGAAGCTGATTTACAAGTAGACAATCTATTGTGGTGATGTTTATTGACCAGCAGACTGTGTATTTTGGTGATGTTTACTGACCAGCAGACTGTGTATTGTGGTGATGTTTACTGACCAGCAGACTGTGTATTGTGGTGATGTTTACTGACCAACAGACTGTGTATTGTGGTGATGTTTACTGACCAGCAGACTGTGTATTGTGGTGATGTTTACTGACCAGCAGACTGTGTATTGTGGTGATGTTTACTGACCAGCAGACTGTGTATTGTGGGGACATTGACTGTTCAAGAGGTAGTGTCCAGGAGACTGTGTATTGAGGGGCATGTACTGCTTAGGCGACTGTATGTTAGGAGGACAACTGGTAAGAGAATGTCTGTGGCTCCTACCAATGAAGACCAACCATCAGTTTGTCTCCTCACCGCTGCCTCCCTCCCTCCCTGTGGACCATCTCCCCCTCCCTTCCTCCCTCCCTTCCTTCCTTCCTTCCTTCCTTCCTTCCTTCCTTCCTTCCTTCCTTCCTTCCTCCCTCCCTCCCTCCCTCCCTCCCTCCCTCCCTCCCTCCCTCCCTCCCTCCCTGTGGACCATCTCCCCCTCCCTCCCTCCCTTCCTCCCTCCCCCTCCCTCCCTCCCTTCCTCCCTCCCTCCCTCCCTCCCTCCCTCTCTCCCTCCCTCCCTCCCTGTGGACCATCCCCCCCCAAGCCTGCCTCCCTCCCTCCCTCCCTGTGGACCATCTCCCCCCCAGCCTGCCTCCCTCCCTCCCTCCCTGTGGACCATCTCCCCCCCAGCCTGCCACCCCGTCTTCATCACGTCCTCAACCCAGATCCAGCAATATGGTTTCTATCACTAATAACGCAGCAGCAGCAGCAGCAGGGGGTTGAGCTGTGACTGTAACAGATGTAGAGCCTTCAAACAAGCACTGCTTTCCAAGCCGGTTTCAAGGCCTCTGCCTGCCATGCTCCTAGGTCTCTAAATGGCGGACCCCTAACAGAGACAGTTGACGCCTTAGCTCCTCAGGGTGCGCCCGGTGGCTGGGAATGATTAGCTGTGTTTAGATTCATTTTTTTACGATATACCTTTTTGTTTCCCTCTTGGGAAAATAACTGAAACAAGAAGATAGAGAAACCTGTTAGGTATTATCAGTACAGATCTATCTGTATGTCATGACACCTATTAACACTATTACTGTTACAGTGTCTAGTTACTCATGAATAGGCTACTGTAGATTTTAATCTTTGTAGTGTAGTTTGAGTCTTATAAAAGACTTGTCACTGTTGGCAATCTTTGTTCCTACCCCTGTGGAGAGCTAGCTAGCCTCTTCTGTGTTCCTACCCTTGTGGAGAGCTAGCTAGCCTGTTCTGTGTTCCTACCCCTGTGGAGAGCTAGCTAGCCTGTTCTGTGTTCCTACCCCTGTTGGAGAGCTAGCTAGCCTGTTCTGTGTTCCTACCCCTGTGGAGAGCTAGCTAGCCTGTTCTGTGGTCCTACTCCTGTGGAGAGCTAGCTAGCCTGTTCTGTGGTCCTACCCCTGTTGGAGAGCTAGCTAGCCTGTTCTGTGGTCCTACCCCTGTTGGAGAGCTAGCTAGCCTGTTCTGTGGTCCTACCCCTGTTGGAGAGCTAGCTAGCCTGTTCTGTGGTCCTACTCCTGTGGAGAGCTAGCTAGCCTGTTCTGTGTTCCTACCCCTGTGGAGAGCTAGCTAGCCTGTTCTGTGGTCCTACTCCTGTGGAGAGCTAGCTAGCCTGTTCTGTGTTCCCACCCCTGTGGAGAGCTAGCTAGCCTGTTCTGTGGCCCTACCCCTGTTGGAGAACTAGCTAGTTCTGTTCTTGTGTAGACTGGTGTTTATTATAACCATGCAGTAGGGTCCTGGCAGTTTGTAGGGCAACTGGGTCTGGGTTGTTTTCAGGGTTTGATTGAACCTTTCACCTGCCCCTGGCTCTTACCTTGAGGATGGTAAAGGACATCAAGCTCTTTTCACATCCATAGAAGTTGCCAAGGAGATTAAGTGAAGTTAATTTAAATGATCTTCCTCTGTCCAACAGAATCCTCTCTGGGGCATTCATAAACACTGCCAAAGTCCACAACTACGTAATACACATTACGTAGTGTTATATTCTCACAATATTTCATATTAATACTCATACTGCTTGAGCTCTGAATGCCAATCAAGTAGATGTAATTGAGTGTATGCTTGTGTGTCTGCGTTTGTGTCAACGTGTGTGTTTACGGATGAGCTCAAATGTTTGTTTCCCAAAGATTTCTTGAGAGCAAATGTGGTCCTTCATATACGCCAAATACCTCAGTCCGGTGACATATTTACATTCAGCTCTGTTAGCAGACGTGAAATGCGTACAAACAGTGTGATACCACCATCAGCAAGCAGTATGATGCAAAGCAACAGCTGTGTAGTCTAACTTGTTTACAGACGCAGTCCAAGGGTACGTCCCAAATGGAAACCTAATCCCTGTACAGTGCATTCAGAAAGTTTTCAGACCCCTTCCCCTTTACACATTTTACTACGTTACAGCCTTATTCTAAAAGTCATTAATTCATACATTTTTTCATCAGTCTACACACACTACCCCATAATGGCAAAGCAAAACAGGTTTTTAGAATATTTATTTACATATTTATTCAGACCTTTTGCTGTTAGACACAAAATTGAGCTCAGGTGCATCCTGTTTCCATTGGTCATCCTTGAGATGTTTCTGCAACTTCATTGGAGTCCACCTGTGGTAAATTCAATTGATTGGACATTATTTGGAAAGACACACACCTGTCTATATAAGGGCCCAACATTGACAGTGCATGTCAGAGCAAAAAACAAGCCATGAGGTTGAAGGAATTGTCCGTAGAGCTCAGAGATAGGATTGTGTTGAGGCACAGATCTGGGGATGGGTACCAAAACATTTCTGCAGCACTGAAGGTCCCCAAGAACAAGGTGACCTCCATCATTCTTAAATGGAAGGACTTTGGAACCACCAAGACTCTTCTTAGAGCTGGCCGTCCGGCCAAACTGAGCAATCGAGGGAGAAGGGCCTTGGTCAGGAAGGTGACCAAGAACCTGATGGTCACTCTGACAGAACTCCAGAGTTCCTCTGTGGAGATGGGAGAACAACCATCTCTGCAGCATTCCACCAATCAGGCCTTTATGGTAGAATGGCCAGAAGGACAACCATCTCTGCAGCATTCCACCAATCAGGCCTTTATGGTAGAATGGCCAGAAGGACAACCATCTCTGCAGCATTCCACCAATCAGGCCTTTATGGTAGAATGGCCAGAAGGACAACCATCTCTGCAGCATTCCACCAATCAGGCCTTTGTGGTAGAGTGGCCAGACGGAAGCCACTCCTCAGTAAAAGGCACATGACAGCCTGCTTGGAGTTGCCAAAAGGCACCTAAAGGACTTTCAGACCATGAGAAACAAGATTCTCTGGTCTGATGAAACCAAGATTGAACTCTTTGGCCTGAATGCCAAGCATCAGGTCTGGAGGAAACCTGACACCATCCCTACGGTGAAGCATGGTGGTGGCAGCATCATGCTGTGGGGATGTTTTTCAGTGGCAGTGACCGGGAGATTAGTCAGGATGAGGGAAAGATGAGTGGAGCATAGTACAGAGAGATCCTTGATGAAAACCTGCTCCAGAGCGCTCAGGACCTCAGACTGGGGCGAAGGTTCACCTTCCAAAAGGACAATGACCCTAAGCACACAGCCAAGACAAAGTAAGAGTGGCTTCGGGACAAGTCTCTGAATGTTCTTGAGTGGCCCAGCCAGAGCCCGAACATGAACCCGATCGAACATCTCTGAAGAGACCTAAAAATAGCTGCGCAGCGATGCTCCACGTCCAACCTGCCAGAGCATGAGAGGATCTGCAGAGAAGAATGAGAGAAACTCCCCAAATACAGGTGTGCCAAGCTTGTAGCGTCATACCCAAGAAGACTCAAGGCTGTAATCGCTGCCAAAAGTGCTTCAACAGTAAACGGTCTGAATACTTATGTAATTGTGATATTTCAGTAAAGAAAAATTAGCAAAAAAAAATGTTGACTGCTTTTTGCTTTTTCTTTATGGGGTATTGTGTGTAGATTGAGGAGAGAGAGAAAATTATCTAATCCATTTTAGAATAAGGCTATAATGTAACAAAATGTGGAAAAAGTCAAGGGGTCTGAATACTTTACCAATGCACTGTATATTGTAGTGCGTTACATTTGCCCAGAACCCCATGGGGGTAGTGCACTATACCATGCTGTGCCTATAAAATGTCTACTGGTCATGTTATTATTGAGGGTATTGGTTATTTGGGCCAGTACGTTGAGGATATTGGTTATTTAGGCCAGTACATTGAGGATATTGGTTATTTGGGCCAGTACATTGAGGATATTGGTTATTTAGGGGCGGCAGGATTAACGAGCAACGTTGCCTTTACTGTGGACAGTCTTGTAATTTCCGTGCCTCCTGTCCTGAGCTGACGGGAAACGGGATGACTCGTCAGTAAACGAGAGAATACTGGTGAGTCAGATACAGTCTCCAGCTACCGATACGGTACGCACCTTGCTTCCGGCCAACCTGCGGTGGGACAATGGGCAGTTGGACATTCCTGCTTTCGTAGACTCTGGGGCTACCGGCTGTTTTCTGGATCGCACATTAGCTCGCCAACAGAGGCTGCCATTCACTAAGCTGGACAATCCGTTGTCAGTCACTGTGCTGGATGGTCAACCCCTAGGGTCTGTGACAATGAAGCAACTCACCATGCCTTTTCAGCTACAACTTCTGGATGACCATCTGGAGCTTATCCAGTTACATCTGGTGGACTCTCCTGAGCTTCCCCTGGTTCTTGGACATCCGTGGCTTTCCACCCATAATCCTCAAATTGACTAGCCTTCGGGAAGAGTTCTGGGATGGAATCCTTCATGCCAGTTCAACTGCCAGCAACGCTCTCCACACCTTTCTGGTCCTGCTCGTCGGGAGACTTCTGACTCTCCTGTTCCTCCGGCTGGCAATGAAAAGCCTGATCTTTCCCGTGTACCTCGGGATTACTGGGATTTGGGTCATGTCTTGGGTCAGCAAACAAAGGGCCAGCAAACTACCTCCTCACAGGCCCTACGATTGTGCCATCGGCCTCCTGTCCGGCACCACTCCTCCGAGAGGAGGGCTGTGTTCTCTCTCAGGTCATGAACAGTTATATTAAGGAGGCGCTAACGGCTGATTTTATTCGGCCATCCACTTCACCTGCAGGAGCGGGTTTTTTATTTGTTGGGAAGAAGGATGGGGGATTACGTCCCTGTATCGATTACAGAGGTTTAAATTACATTACCATCAAGAACCGGTACTCGATGCGCGACTTCCTTCACCAGTTCATGTTTGTGTACCTGGATGACATCCTCATCTTTTCTAAGTCCATGGTTGAACACGACCAACATGTCCACCAGGTTCTTCAAAGACTCCACTCTCATCACTTGTTCGTGAAGGCCGAAAAGTGTGAGTTTCACATTCCTCAGATCTCCTTCCTGGGGTACATCATGTCTCAGGACTGTGAACCGATGGACTCCCAAAAGGTAGGAGCGGTGGTCAACTGACCACGGCCCAGCACGGTCAAGCAAGTTGATCGTTTTTGGGCTTGGCTGGGCATGTGTGCTGGACCTCTGCTGCTGAGAAGGTGTTCCAGGACCTGAAATGTCGGTTTTCTTCTGCACCATTCTAGTTTATGAGGATCCTTCTCTTCCCTTTGTGGTAGAGGTGGATGCCTCTGGCGTTGGCGTGGGTGCGGGTCTGTCTCAGTGCTCGGTGAAAGACCAAAGCTTCATCCTTGTGCCTTCTTCTCCAGGCGTCTCACTCCAGCGGAGAGGAACTATGATGTCGGCTTCAAACTGGCTTCAGAGGAGTGGCAGCACTGGTTGGAGGGTTCAGAACATCCCTTTACGGTTTGGACTGACCACAAGACCGACTTTTTGTCCCTCTTGGGGCACGGTCCAAGGTACTTCAGCGGGCTCACTCGTCGCGTCTCACTTCTCATCCGGGAGGGCAGCGAATGCTAGAGTTTCTGAGGAGGAGGCTTTGGTGGCCCTCAGCGTAGGCGGACACTCAGACCTTTGTGGCTGCCTGTCCGACATGCGCCCGGAACAAGACTCCTCGTCAGCAGCATCCGGGGCTTCTTCATCTGTTGTCACCACCTTCTCGACACTAGTCTCATCTCTCTTTGGATTTCATCTCGGGTCGTCCACCCTCAGCGGGCCACACTGTCATCCTGGTCAGTAGTGTGGACCGTTTTTCCAAGGCAGCACGTTTCATTCTGCTGCCTAAACTTCCATCTGCCTGTGAGACTGCTCAGCTAGTCATTCAGCATGTTTTCAGCCTTCACTTCCTCTGGACATCGTCTTCGACCGGGGCCCCCAGTTTGCCTCCAGATTCTGGAGGGCATTCTGTTCTCTTCTGGGGTCATCAGCCAGTTTGTCTTCCGGCTATCACCTTCAATCCAATGGTCAAACGGAGCGGGTGAACCAGGATCTGGAGACCACCTTGCGGTGCTGTGTGTCCGCCAACCCCACCATTTGGATTCAGCACCTTCCCTCGGTGGAGTACCTCTGATTGCTGTGTTTCTCTGCAACTGGGTTCGAGTTTGTACAAGCCAGAGAGTAACAAAAGCTGCAGGCTACAGTTAAGTCTAGATTTGGTTTCCTCTATCGTAATTGCTCCTCTTTTACCCCAGCTGCCAAACTAACACTGATTCAGATGACCATCCCACCCATGCTAGATTACGGAGACATCAGATTTGCCCCCAATGCTCCTTATAGGACACATCACTGCACTCTGTACTCCTCTGTAAACTTGTCATCTCTGTCTACCCATCGCAAGAACCACTAGTTGACGCTTATTTATAAAACCCTCTTAGGCCTCACTTCCCCCTATCTGAGATATTTACTGCAGCCCTCATCCTCCACATACAACACCCATTCTGCCAGTCACATCAGACTAGCACATTAGAGGCTGCTGCCTATAGACATAGACAAGAAATCACAAGCCACTTTAAGAAATGGAACACTAGTCACTCTGATAATGTTTACATATCTTGCATTACTCATCTCATATGTATATACTGGATTCTATACTATTCTACTGTATTTTAGTCACTTTAATAATGTTTACACATCTTGCATTACTCAAATCAAATCATATCAAATCAAACTTTATTTGTCGCATGCGCCTTACAATGTCCCAATGTCCCATTGGTAGGATAATCTTAATCGTAGGTCATCAATTTTATGTTCCAATGATTGCACGTTAGCCAGTAGAATGGATGGCAGTGGGAGTTTACTTGCTCGCCAACAGATTCTCAGAAGGCAGCCCGACCTGCGCCCCCTTTTCCTCCTTCTTTTCTTCACGCAAATGACGGGGATTTGGGCCTGTTCCTGGGAAAGCAGTTTAGTGAGGGAAAAAAGTATTTGATCCCCTGCTGATTTTGTACGTTTGCCCACTGACAAAGAAATGATCAGTCTATAATTTTAATGGTAGGTTTATTTGAACAGTGAGAGACAGAATAACAACAAAAGAATCCAGAAAAACGCATGTCAAAAATGTTATAAATTGATTTGCATTTTAATGAGGGAAATAAGTATTTGACCCCTCTCAATCAGAAAGATTTCTGGCTCCCAGGTGTCTTTTATACAGGTAACGAGCTGAGAGTAGGAGCACACTCTTAAAGGGAGTGCTCCTAATCTCAGTTTGTTACGTGTATTAAAGACACCTGTCCACAGAAGCAATCAATCAATCGGATTCCAAACTCTCCACCATGGCCAAGACCAAAGAGTTCTCCAAGGATGTCAGGGACAAGATTGTAGACCTACACAAGGCTGGAATGGGCTACAAGACCATCACCAAGCAGCTTGGTGAGAAGGTGACAACAGTTGGTGCGATTATTCGCAAATGGAAGAAACACAAAAGAACTGTCAATCTGGCTTTCACACTATTCCCTATGTAGTGCACTACTTTTGACCATGATACTGTATAGGAAATAGGGTGCCATTTGGGATTCACTATGGTGCCTGAGGAAGAGAAGTCGAACACATGGTGACTGAGGAAGAGAAGTCGAACACATGGTGCCTGAGGAAGAGAAGTGGAACACATGGTGACTGAGGAAGAGAAGTCGAACACATGGTGACTGAGGAAGACAAGTCGAACACATGGTGACTGAGGAAGAGAAGTCGAACACATGGTGACTGAGGAAGAGAAGTCGAACACATGGTGACTGAGGAAGAGAAGTCGAACACATGGTGCCTGAGGAAGAGAAGTCGAACACATGGTGACTGAGGAAGAGAAGTCGAACACATGGTGCCTGAGGAAGAGAAGTCGAACACATGGTGACTGAGGAAGAGAAGTCGAACACATGGTGCCTGAGGAAGAGAAGTCGAACACATGGTGACTGAGGAAGAGAAGTCGAACACATGGTGACTGAGGAAGAGAAGTCGAACACATGGTGCCTGAGAAAGAGAAGTCGAACATATGAAACGAAACGTATGAAACGTAAAAATTGCATCATTTGTCTCCCAAAGTGAAAAATACATACTTGGAAATGGAGGTACAAAAAACATACAATTCCCCAAAGAAACATAACAGTTATTACCTCTTATACAGCCAGAGCTAGTTGACCTTCTTCTCTCTTACCTCTTATACAGCCAGAGTTAGTTTACCAGCTTCTCTCTTACCTCTTATACAGCCAGTGCTAGTTTACCTTCTTCTCTCTTACCTCTTATACAGCCAGAGTTAGTTGACAAGCTCCTCTCTTACCTCCTATATAGCCAGAGTTAGTTTACCTTCTTCTCTCTTACCTCTTATACAGCCAGAGTTAGTTTACCTTCTTCTCTCTTACCTCTTATACAGCCAGAGTTAGTTTACCTTCTTCTCTCTTACCTCTTATACAGCCAGAGTTAGTTTACCTTCTTCTCTCTTACCTCTTATACAGCCAGAGTTAGTTGACAAGCTCCTCTCTTACCTCTTATACAGCCAGAGTTAGTTTACCTTCTTCTCTCTTACCTCTTATACAGCCAGAGCTAGTTTACCTTCTTCTCTCTTACCTCTTATACAGCCAGAGCTAGTTTACCTTCTTCTCTCTTACCTCTTATACAGCCAGAGTTAGTTGACAAGCTCCTCTCTTACCTCTTATACAGCCAGAGTTAGTTGACAAGCTCCTCTCTTACCTCTTATACAGCCAGAGTTAGTTGACAAGCTCCTCTCTTACCTCTTATACAGCCAGAGTTAGTTTACCAGCTTGTCTCTTACCTCTTATACAGCCAGAGTTAGTTTACCAGCTCCTCTCTTACCTCGTATACTACCTCTTATACAGCCAGAGCTAGTTTACCTTCTTCTCTCTTACCTCTTATACAGCCAGAGTTAGTTGACAAGCTCCTCTCTTACCTCTTATACAGCCAGAGTTAGTTGACAAGCTCCTCTCTTACCTCTTATACAGCCAGAGTTAGTTGACAAGCTCCTCTCTTACCTCTTATACAGCCAGAGTTAGTTTACCAGCTCCTCTCTTACCTCGTATACTACCTCTTATACAGCCAGAGTTAGTTGACAAGCTCATCTCTTACTTCTTATACAGCCAGAGTTAGTTGACAAGCTCCTCTCTTACCTCTTATACAGCCAGAGTTAGTTTACCTTCTTCTCTCTTACCTCTTATACAGCCAGAGTTAGTTTACCTTCTTCTCTCTTACCTCTTATACAGCCAGAGTTAGTTTACCTTCTTCTCTCTTACCTCTTATATAGCCAGAGTTAGTTTACCAGCTCCTCTCTTACCTCTTATACAGCCAGAGTTAGTTGACAAGCTCCTCTCTTACCTCTTATACAGCCAGAGCTAGTTTACCTTCTTCTCTCTTACCTCTTATACAGCCAGAGTTAGTTTATCTTCTTCTCTCTTACCTCTTATACAGCCAGAGTTAGTTTACCTTCTTCTCTCTTACCTCTTATACAGCCAGAGTTAGTTTACCAGCTTCTCTCTTACCTCTTATACAGTCAGAGTTAGTTTACCTTCTTCTCTCTTACCTCTTATATAGCCAGAGTTAGTTGACAAGCTCCTCTCTTACCTCTTATACAGCCAGAGTTAGTTGACAAGCTCCTCTCTTACCTCGTATACAGCCAGAGTTAGTTGACAAGCTCCTCTCTTACCTCGTATATAGCCAGAGTTAGTTGACAAGCTCCTCTCTTACCTCGTATACAGCCAGAGTTATAGAGCTAGTTCAACTGGGAGAAGGTAAACTAAGTGGGTTGATGTAATTCACTCCCTAGTCACAACGCTTGTGGCATGTCGTTGTCTGCGTCCCAAAATGCACCTTATTCCCCATATACGGCACTGGTCGACAGTAGTGCACTATATAGGGAACAGGGTGCCATTTGGGACACACTCTGTCTATGTAGCCGGGTTTTAACTCAGTGTAGCGGTGAAAACTGCTGCCAATGTGGAATTGATTATACTTAAAAGGGAACAGGAGATTTTCTGAAGAAAGCAAAGGGGCCTATGTGTCATGTTAATTGTCATCTGCTTTCACATAATGGTACAAAAACCTCTTTAATTCTGAACAATATGAGCAGAGCGTCCTAGTAAACCTGGTCATTACTCAAAACATATGCCTGGGAATATAACAGAGACGGCATCCTCAATAGCACCTTATTCACGTTATAGTGCACTACTTCTGATCAGAGCTCTATGAGCACTATGTAGGTGATAGGGTGCACTATATAGGGGCACAGTGGTCTAAGACATAGCTTCTCAGTGCAGGAGGCGTCACTGCAGTACCTGGTTCGATTCCAGGCTGCATCACATCCGGCGCTGTCCGGGTTTGGCCGGGGTAGGCCGTCATTGTAAATAAGAATTTGTTCTTAACTGATTTGCCTAGTTAAATAAAATAAAGGTTGCATATAGGGGATAGGGTGCACTATATAGGGAATATGGTGCACTGTATAGGCAATAGGGTGCCACCTGGGACATTCTGTGCTCAGAGACTGCAACATTCTGTGGAACACAACATTCTGGGGAACACAACATTCTGTGGAGAACAACATTCTGGGGAACACAACATTCTGTGGAGAACAACATTCTGTGGAACACAACATTCTGTGGAGAACAACATTCTGTGGAGAACAACATTCTGGGGAACATAACATTCTGTGGAGAACAACATTCTGTGGAGAACAACATTCTGGGGAACACAACATTATGGGGAACACAACATTCTGTGGAGAACAACATTCTGGGGAACACAACATTCTGGGGAACACAACATTCTGTGGAGAACAACATTCTGTGGAGAACAACATTCTGGGGAACACAACATTATGGGGAACACAACATTCTGTGGAGAACAACATTCTGGGGAACACAACATTCTGGGGAACACAACATTCTGTGGAGAACAACATTCTGTGGAGAACAACATTCTGTGGAGAACAACATTCTGTGGAGAACAACATTCTGGGGAACACAACAGTATGGGGAACACAACATTCTGTGGAGAACAACATTCTGGGGAGAACAACATTCTGGGGAACACAACATTCTGTGGAGAACAACATTCTGGGGAACACAACATTCTGTGGAGAACAACATTCTGTGGAACACAACATTCTGTGGAGAACAACATTCTGGGGAACACAACATTCTGTGGAGAACAACATTCTGTGGAGAACAACATTCTGGGGAACACAACATTCTGTGGAGAACAACATTCTGGGGAGTTTCAGACCTGTGTTCAAATAATATTTCAAGTCATTTGAAATTCTTTATCTGTGCTTGCCTGGTGCAAAGGGCCAATTAGAACAGTCCCACAACTGCAAACTCCTCCCATCTGGCACTCCATACTGTCTAAATCAAAAGCATAAAGTATGTGAAAGATTTCAAACAGTATACTCTTACAGAAAAAGGTTCCAAAAGTGTTCTTCAGCTGTACTGAGTTCAAGTACACTCAAGTACACTCTCAGAAAAAAAAAGGTGCTATTGAGAACCTTATAAAGTTTTTTGGCTGTCCCCATAGGAGAACCCTTTGGTTACAGGTAGAACCCTTTTGAGTTCCATGTAGAACCTTTTGTGGAAAGGGTTCTAACTGGAACCCCAAAGGGTTCTTCAAAGGGTTCTCCTATGGGGATTGTACTTGAACTCAGGTCTGGCATGCAGTGAAGTATTGGAAACTGAGGGAAATATAATATAATAAATGAATGGATGACAGTTGGCAGGGACTTG
>NW_026601449.1:0-50798 GCF_029448725.1 Salvelinus fontinalis
GATCTCAATCCTATTGAGCACGTCTGGGACCTGTTGGATCGGAGGGTGAGGGCAGGGCCATTCCCCCCAGAAATGTCCGGGAACTTGCAGGTGCCTTGGTGGAAGAGTGGGGTAACATCTCACAGCAAGAACTGGCAAATCTGGTGCAGTCCATGAGGAGGAGTTGCGTTGCAGTACTTAATGCAGCTGGTGGCCACACCAGATACTGACTGTTATTTTTGATTTTGACCCACCCCTTTGTTCAGGGACACATTATTCAATTTCTGTTCGTCACATGTCTGTGGAACTTGTTCAGTTTATGTATCAGTTGTTGAATCTTGTTATGTTCATACAAATATTTAGACGTGTTAATAAGTTTGCTGAAAATAAATGCAATTTACAATGAGGGGACGTTTCTTTTTTTGCTGAGTTTATATATATATAAATAAATGGGTAGGGGAGTATATATATTTCCTGACTCATATCCACACACCATTGGTCCTTGGTGTCCCTCAGGACCCTGGGAGCCGAGAAGACCCGACAGACCCTGAGGAAAGAAAAGGGAGGATTTTAATAAAATGTTGACTCTTTTTTAGGTGGTTCTGTTCATGTACTTCTCATGTCTGTTTCATCTAGGATCAACATAAGCGTGATGATCACCACAAAGGAATTTTCTTCTGTGATAGAGAATGCTGACGAGAGGTAGAGGTGTGTTATCTCACCCGTGCCCCTGGAAGACCTGGCTCTCCAGTGCGTCCTGGGTCACCATCAGCACCTTTGGCACCAGATGACCCACCCAGTCCTCGCTCACCTTGGGCACCCTGATCACAGAATGGAGTGTGGCGTTTGAATGGCATAATATTATTATTCAATGACTTAACCCGGCTGACTTATTCTATAGATTGAAAGAGAAATCAACTTACCTTTTGACCAGGTAGCCCATCCTGACCAGGAAAACCTCTACTGCCAGGAGCACCCTGGAAATTACACATTGGTTTTAACAGAATTTGCTAAATGGTTTTGATTTTAATCAAATAATTTTACTGTTTGCTGTTATTGAATGTACTGAGGAAAGACAGAGAGAGAAAGAGAGAAAGAGAGAGAGAGAGAGAGAGAGAGAGAGAGAGAGAGAGAGAGAGAAAGAAAGAGAGAATGAGAGACAAGAGACAGAGACAGACAAAGTTCTTGTAGTGAGTGAAAGAGCTGATTTACTCTCTCTCCATTGGGTCCAGCGGCGCCTGAAGTCCCGGCGTCACCCCGTTCTCCCCTCTTCCCCTCCTCTCCCATGGGACCCAGTGCTCCATGATCACCAGGTGCACCCTGCAATGACGTCATAATCAAACAAGATGGCTGCCACATCATACATTAGTGTTTGTTATATTTTACTCTATGGCCTTTAAAGAACACCATAAAATGAATTGAATATATTGTAGTTGCACTCAACTTTGGGTGTGGATAAACGTACTTGTCCCTAGGAGCATCAAACTGCTCAACATGCACTAAGCACTTTAAAGCTGGTCTAGACTGATGGAATAGCCAAGTGGAAAATGTTGCTACCCTTGATGTTGTCTTTAACTCATTGCTCGATAATGCAAGAGACATTTCTGTCAAAGGCCCAATAAATGAACAAGCTGAACTTTGGAGGAAGGCTCAGATAGATATGTACCCCATTCAGAAAGAAACCAGCGCCAGCATGACCTGCCTTTCAACATAACCTGCCTTACAACATAACCTGCCTTTCAACGTCACCTGCCTTTCAACATCACCTGCCTTTCTACGTCACATGCATGTGTTGAAAGGCAGGTTGTTGCTATTGTACATTATTAAACCATGGAATTAGAGATACATTCATTATGACGGATTGTATATCTTACAGATTCTCCTTTGAATCCAGCCTCTCCTTTGAATCCGGGAACGCCTAAATCACCCTTGTGAGAAGAGAAGAATATGATGGATAGATGTTTCACATGACATTGTTTTTCAAGTCTACTGACAATGTACGATCTCAAGGTTTGAGAGCTAGCTTTTCCTGACGGCGTTATGAACATGTAGCCATATGATAGCATTTTAACTGGAGCATGGAAACCAGCAGTAGTTCCTATGACCTTTGTAACAGCTAGGGACCTGACAACCATTCTTGAGCCAAACAATGAAATGAGTGGTCAAAATTAAACAACAAATCTCTTACCAGTTGGCCCTTAGGCCCGGGCAGTCCAGTGGTTCCCTGTGGTCCGGGGGGCCCCGCGGGGCCAAGCAGTCCAGTCAGACCCTGGATACCTGGAGCTCCCTGGCGTAGAAATCACATCATTATGCAAAAAATAGGTATCTAACCTGTGTTCACCCATTGACATCAATGAATGACTTGTCTTACAGGACAGGCTGCCTTTTTGTCTCTTTGACTCTGTACCAGGGCCCATTCTAACAGGACAAGCTGTAGTCTACTGTCTCTGTGACTCTGTACCAGGGCCCATTCTGACAGGACAAACTGTAGTCTACTGTCTCTGTGACTCTGTGCCAGGGCCCATTCTGACAGGACAAACTGTAGTCTACTGTCTCTGTGACTCTGTACCAGGGCCCATTCTGACAGGACAAACTGTAGTCAACTGTCTCTGTGACTCTGTACCAGGGCCCATTCTAACAGGACAAGCTGTAGTCTACTGTCTCTGTGACTGTACCAGGGCCCATTCTAACAGGACAGGCTGTAGTCTACTGTCTCTGTGACTCTGTACCAGGGCCCATTCTAACAGGACAGGCTGTAGTCTACTGTCTCTGTGACTCTGTACCAGGGCCCATTCTAACAGGACAGGCTGTAGTCTACTGTCCAGACAGCATGGCATGTCGGGGCCAACACCCTGTTACATACATTCAAGGATTTTACATAATACATAATAATGAATAATACATCAGATATTAATATTTGGATGATTGGAAGGTGAGAGATATATTAGATTGAAGGAAGTAGCTGAAAAAGGAGATGAACAAGGAGAGATGAAAGTAGGTGAAGTTATACATACGGATGGTCCTTTGGCTCCGGCAGCACCCTCTGTTCCTGTTGGACCCTACAGAAATCAACATGTTTTTTATGTCATTTTTTAAAACTTAATTTAACCCGACAAGTCAGTTAAGCATAAAATGTACTTTCAATGGACGTTTCAATCAGAAACCAGATTCAGGAACATTTTCAGTGAATCAGTCTACACCCTGAAGTGGTGAGTTGTTGATAGTACAGTTACCGTAGGTGTAGAGATTATTAGCATCATGAAATAGCCAAACACCTGAATTCCCGTAGCTCCAGCCAATCCCACGCGTCCGGCCTCGCCTCTTGGTCCTTGCTGGCCCCCTGTTCCTCGTGCTCCTTGGGGCCCTGGTTGCCCCTGGAGACAACAGTGTCACAGTCAGAGTGTGTTTACATGCACTCTAATCAACCGTTGTTGAACAGATGCATAGCTCATAATGAACAAACACCCTCATAAAAACACCCTCATATAAACATCTTTATCGGAATAGAGTAGTCCGAATGGGCCTGTTTAGAATGAAATGTAATTCTGAGGGGGAAGGACTGGGTTATACGTTTGAGTCACCAATATGTAGTACATGGCTGGTGTGAAGAAGAGGACTATTAAAGAATGAACAGTACTCACCTTTATACCTGGACTACCTGGGAATCCTAGAGCTCCAGTGATCCCCATAGGACCCTAGAATCACATCACATCCAAGATGGTTGGTTGGTACAGTAGGCTGCATGTCATCCACACCTGGGGCTGTATCCAAAATGGCCCCTTATTCCCTTCACACTATAGACACTATATAGGAAATAGGGAGCCATTTTGGACACACTTCTGGTGTTGGTTAGTACTGAAAACATCACTTTTTCCCAGTTAACATCACTGCTGATTTGTAAATGTATAACACTTTTATACTGGCTTTCAGGAAAATAGTGTATTTTGAGTAGATACAGTGTTGCTTTTCATTTGTTATATTGAATTTGTAATACTGATTTGTGTATTATAATAATTTGATATGAAGGGTGATGTTTTGTTGGATGTTAGAGGTCGTACCTGTGGTCCTGCTTTCCCAATATGTCCAGATTCACCACGTTTCCCCTGTATGGAGAGAGATGCACAACTGAAAGAAGATTTGACAAATTCACCTCTATCATCTCATCATCAATGCACATCACCATAGGAGGACAGTGGCAGCATAGGCTGTCATTGTAAGCCAGGATGTCATTGTAAATAAGAATTTGTTCTTAATTGACTCGCCTGGATAAATCAAAAATAAAAACAAAGGTTACAACATGTGTCACTGATAAGCCAAAACAAAACATTTTGAACCTACATATAAACCAATGATGCCTCATGCCACATGTTGAATAAGAACTGACCTCAGATCAATTTAATTCAGGTGGGCAATCAATGGATTGAGGAGACGGAGCTGTGTAATGTAGAGTTATAGTAGTAGTAGTCATATCTCTCTTACCACAGGTCCAGTTGTGCCACTCCTTCCTCTCTCCCCTTGCATTCCTGCTGGACCCTACAATATATAGTATCGTGTTTCACATAATATTACACTCCTCACTAATAGATTGGACACATAACAGGGTATTTACAGCTATTAGTGTGTGTGAGTAACAGGTGTTACAATCATATAATCATTTAACTAATTGATTATGACCTACCGCAGGACCAGGGGGCCCCATTCCACCAGGAGTACCTGATGGGCCCTGTAAAATAACACACACACACACACACACACACACACACACACACACACACACACACACACACACACACACACACACACACACACACACACACACACACACACACACACACACACACACACACACACACACACACACACACACAGAGAGAGAGAGAGAGAGAGTCACGATATGTGCAGCAATTTCAAACAGAAACAGATCATTTTTAGATACTAACCTTGCGAAGCAGCACAAATATACAGATATGCATGATGATGAGTTTACCTTTGACCCAGCAGCACCAGATTGACCTCTCGCTCCTAGAAGACCTGCATGACCCTGTTGATGAGACATTAGCTCATCAGTTCTGATCAGGTCTGTTCTAGGCTCTAACGAATCTCACAGAAGTTCATAACAGCACAGTGCCAAGTTAACTATTTAAAGAACTGTACATGCAGCCATGCTTCAAACTACAGTACAGAGATATGAGCATTGTGATCATCCATGTGCTGCTGCTGACCTTAAGGCCTTTCAGTCCAGGGAGACCTGGCAGTCCTGGGAAACCTCTGGCACCCTGGAAATCACCACATTTAATCACTGTTTGACTTTCACATGTATAAGTACATACAGTGGCCCCATTAAAACAACAGTCTATTCTAGTTGTGGACTATTGTTCATTGGTTTTACTTACAAAATGAAGACTATTCAAGTTTAGGTTGAAGGCAATGGTACCTGCTTTCTTAACTAAGTACAGTTGGATGGGAAAATAAAGCACATCCATCCACAGTCTTACAACTCACTCTAATCATATGGAAATTGTTGTAAGTGGCATAATCAAAATCTTAAAATGTCTATCATAAAAGAAGTCTGTAATTAATTGTGTTTTTGCGAATGCCTTTGCATTCAACTGTCATTTGATTTGCAGTGACAGAGGAAGACATTCAATACAGATAATTGGTTGTTTGAAAGCTGACAGATAGTTGGTATCAGTTGAAAGACAGTTTGTTACTTACGGCAGATCCAGCGGCTCCTGTATCTCCATCTATTCCGGTTGGGCCAGATTCTCCCTGTGAAGGGAAAACATCATATTCACATAACATTCTCAGCTGCTAGAAGACATTACAGTACAGGTAGGTAACAAATAGTGGTAATTTTCACTCTCTCAGATGTAGACAAACAGCATTTCCCTTACAACAAAAGATTGCGGTTTTGAAACTGCAGTAAAAGTGACTTAATTGCAGTCAACTGTGGTATTTTGGATGCAGTGATTGCAGTTATACTGCACTGTCACTGCAATTACACTACAAAATTACTGTAGTAAAAAAGACTGATTTATTTTGGACGCCGTATTTGCAGCCTACTACCGTTATATTGCAGTCTAACTACAGTTATATTACAGTGTACTGCTGTTATACTGCACTCTGACTGCAATATCTTTTCATAAGGGTTCAACAGATGAACAGCACTTCAGAAAGGTAAACAAACAGCACTCCAACATAATGTCAAAGTGATTCTGGATGGGTGTGTAAAGCCTAGATGTTCAATGCAGTAAAGGTTGATGTAGAACAAAGATTATAAATAACATCTAAATCTCCATGTTGGGTTCGCTTAAGTGACATGCCCAAGAAGCTGGTGTTTGGAGGTGTCGCCACTTCCGCCGAAGTTGGTGCCTCTCCTTGTTCGGGCGGCGTTCGGCGGTCGTCTTCACCGGCTTTCTAGCTGCCACCGATCCATGTTTCTGTTTTCCATTTGTTATGTCTTGAGTGTACACACCTGGTTCCCATGAAGTTATTATTATTTCCCTATTTAACCCTCTGGTTGCCATGATGTTTTGTGCGTGATTACTCCTGGTTTGTGTTAGTCGTGTGTGTTAGGGTTGTTATCCCTGCGTGGATTATTTGGGCTGATTTATTTTTCACAGTAAAGTACGTCATTTACTCAGTTCTGTGTCCTGCTCTTGACTCCGTCCTCACCTCTGCACAACTGACATATGACAGGAGGACATATTGCCACGGTTCGTCTCGGGCCTTCAAACCAAGCCAATGTATCCTCCAAACACCAGCTTCAAAGTCATTACCACCGTTGTATAATCCTGAACAATGGTGTGTTAGGCAGTTTAGTGTTGTCTAATAGTCTAGAGGTTTAATTGTCACTTGGCATTATAACATCTCCGATAAGGGTTAAAAAAAAAGAGTTAATGACACAACATGGCATGTTAGTGCAGAGTTAGACACACCAAGGTATTGGTGCTAATGTAGCCTGCACTAACAAGTTTTTCAACCCGCGCCTATTGAAGAAAGTATGCAGAGCTACCTACAATCTACATTAGCATCAAGATATTACACTTCCATAACATTTGTATCTGTTTTGATCAGTGGCATCCATGGTCTTTGGCTGTGTCCTACTTACTTTGGCTTGTCTACTACTTACTAAAACAATGTTCGGTGCAATCAATCAATCAATCAATCCAATGTATTTATAAAGCCCTTTTACATCAGCTGATGTCACCAAGTGCTGTACAGAAACCCAGCCTAAAACCCCAAACAGCAAGCAATGCAGATGTAGAAGCACGGTGGCTAGGAAAAACTCTGCACTAATCTTACTACATACTATGAAGGAACATATGCAGAAAGCAACCAATATCAACATACCAGGCTCATTGATACTCAGAAGACGTCATATCTAATGTGGTTGTTCCTCACCACTGGCCCTATGGGTCCTGGTCAAAAGTATTGCACTATATAGGGAACAGGGACATGGACTCTGTTGGAGTGTAGAGTACCTACATCTGGTCCTGGTTTTCCTGGTGGGCCCTCAGGTCCTCTGGAACCAAAGCCACCCTGTATGAAAACAACATGTCCAATCACACACAGTCAATACAACATATAGCTCTGGTGTAACACCTCAAGACAGACTGTGATTGGTAGATATTGGTGTAACACATCAATACAGTGTGTGATTGGTAGATATTGGTGTAACACCTCAATACAGTGTGTGATTGGTAGATATTGGTGTAACACCTCAATACAGTGTGTGATTGGTAGATATTGGTGTAACACCTCAATACAGTGTGTGATTGGTAGATATTGGTGTAACACCTCAATACAGTGTGTGATTGGTAGATAATGGTGCAACACCTCAATACAGTGTGTGATTGGTAGATATTGGTGTAACACCTCAATACAGTGTGTGATTGGTAGAAATTGGTGTAACACCTCAAGACAGACTGTGATTGGTAGATATCGGTGTTACACCTCAATACAGTGTGTGATTGGTAGATATTGGTGTAAAACCTCAAGACGGTGTGTGATTGGTAGATATTGGTAAACAGTGTGTGATTGGTAGATATTGGTGTAACACCTCAATACAGTGTGTGATTGGTAGATATTGGTGTAACACATCAATATGGTGTGTGATTGGTAGATATTGGTGTAACACCTCAATATGGTGTGTGATTGGTAGATATTGGTGTAACACATCAATACAGTGTGTGATTGGTAGATATTGGTGTAACACATCAATATGGTGTGTGATTGGTAGATATTGGTGTAACACCTCAAGACAGACTGTGATTGGTAGATATCGGTGTAACACCTCAAGACAGTGTGTGAATGGTAGATATTGGTGTAACACATCAATACAGTGTGTGATTGGTAGATATTGGTGTAACACCTCAATACAGTGTGTGATTGGTAGATATTGGTGTAACACCTCAATACAGTGTGTGATTGGTAGATATTGGTAAACAGTGTGTGATTGGTAGATATTGGTGTAACACCTCAATACAGTGTGTGATTGGTAGATATTGGTGTAACACATCAATATGGTGTGTGATTGGTAGATATTGGTGTAACACCTCAATATGGTGTGTGATTGGTAGATATTGGTGTAACACCTCAATACAGTGTGTGATTGGTAGATATTGGTGTAACACATCAATATGGTGTGTGATTGGTAGATATTGGTGTAACACCTCAATATGGTGTGTGATTGGTAGATATTGGTGTAACACCTCAATATGGTGTGAGAGTGTAGCGGAGGTAGTTCAGTGATCCAAGCTGGTGTGATGATGATAACTTTGCCTGAGAACTGAAGACTGTGTTAGCTCCCTGAGATAATGCCTAAACCAGGAAGATTAGTCAGTTGATTCAGCCGCGGTATGATTTTTTATTGAGCGGATGGTCAGGAACATAATTACAAATAATTTGTAGACTGCAAATTGACATCAAGAAGCCCAAACAGATACAAATATTTGACCAAAAAAATAATAATTTCTAACCTTGCTTACATTTGAATGCAATCACAAACTGTTAAACTCTATATTATGCGCGCGAATACTTTGGAACCGATTTCTGATTTCCGTGGGCCGCCAGTTGGGAAACAATGGCCTTTTTTTGTTGAGTTAGCTCCCTGTGCTAATGCCTAGGCTTTAGCTCAATGGGGTAACAGTCTTCAAGCATGTAGGTGACCAGGATTCAAACCCAGTCAAAAAAAGCATCAGAGAGATGACTAATGCAGAGATTATGCATGGTTCTTACCATGGATCCTGGGTCTCCAACGTCTCCTGGGGCCCCCTGCCCCCCTGTAGGTCCCTACGAGACAGGGAGGAAAAGGAAATTATCACATGTCTGTCTGTTTACTTACAGAAATGATCTCCAGTAAGAACTGATGTCTGAAAGGTAGATATAGTCGACCATCTTTGACTTACTGGTTGACCGGACGGTCCAGGAGGCCCTCTTGGTCCTGCTTCACCCTAAAATATACATGGAGACAACATACAGAGACAGAGTAATGAGTAATGTAGGCACAAACGTAAATGAACTGTCGTTCAATCAAGCCCGCCAAAGACAATGTATAAGACAGGATGCAGCTGGAACGGAGCTGTCACGTTCCTGACCTATTTCTGTTAGTTTGTATGTGTTAGTTGGTCAGGACGTGAGTTTGGGTGGGCATTCTATGTTGTGTGTTTCTATGTTGGTTTAGGGTTGCCTGGTATGGCTCTTAATTAGAGGCAGGTGTTTTGCGTTACTCTAATTAAGAGTCATATTTAGGTAGGTCGTTTCACTGTGTTCGTGGTGGGTGGTTGTCTCCTGTGTCAGTGTTTGTCGCACCATACAGGACTGTTTCGGTTTGTTTGTTCATCGTTAATTTATGTGTAGGCTATTTTCCCTGTTCGTGCGTTATTCGTGTTATGTGAGTCCGTCGTTCAGGTCTGTCTACACCGTTTGTTGTTTTGTTAGTTTATTAGTCAAGTTCGTGTTTTCGTGTTATTCTTTAATAAATTATGTCTTCAAACTCCGCTGCATTTTGGTTCCCTCACTACTCCTCCTTTTCGGTTGAAGAGGTGGACCGCCGTTACAGAACCACCCACCGATCCAGAACCAAGCGGCGCGAAGTCGAGCAGGATTATACACAGGACTACTGGACTTGGGAGGACGAGCTGGATGGTAAAGGTCCTTGGGCTCAACCAGGGGAGTATCGCCGCCCCAAAGCTGAGCTGGAGGCAGCGAAAGCAGAGAGACGGAGATATGAGGAGGCAGCAAGGAAGCAAGGCTGGAGACCGGAATATCAAGCCCAAAACCGGCGTTATGAGGGGACGCGTCTAGCACGGAAGCCCGAAAAGCCCGTGAGTACCACCCAAAAATTTCTTGGGGGGGGGGAGGGGGGGGGGGGGGCTAAGAGGTAGTGGGCCGAGGGCAGGTAGGAGACCTGCGCCCACTTCCCAGGCTTACCGTGGAGAGCGGGAGTACGGGCAGGCGCCGTGTTACGCAGTAGAGCGCACGGTGTCTCCTGTACGAGTGCATAGCCCAGTGCGGGTTATTCCACCTCCCCGCACTGGTAGGGCTAGATTTGGGCATTGAGCCAGGTGTCATGAGGCCAGCTCAACGCGTCTGGTCTCCAGTGCGTCTCCTCGGGCCGGCTTACATGACACCAGCCTTACTCATGGTGTCCCCGGTTCGCCTACATAGCCCGGTGCGGGTTATTCCACCTCCCCGCACTGGTCGGGCGACGGGGAGCATTCAACCAGGTAAGGTTGGGCAGGCTCGGTGCTCAAGGGAGCCAGTACGCCTTCACGGTCCGGTATTTCCGGCACTACCTCCCCGCCCCAGCCCAGTACCACCAGTGCCTACACTACGCACCAGGCTTCCAGTGCGTTTTCAGAGTCCTGTTCCTCCTCCACGCACTCTCCCTATGGTGCGTGTCTCCAGCCCAGTGCCTCCAGTTCCGGCACCGCGCACTAAGCCACCTGTGCGTCTCCTAAGTCCTGTGCACACTGTTGTTTCTCCCCGCACTCGTCCTGAGGTGCGTGCCCTCAGTCCGGTACCACGCACCAGGCATATAGTACGCTTCGAGAGGTCAGTGTGCCCTGTCCCTGCTCCCCGCACTAGGCTTGAAGTAGGTGTCCTCAGTCAGGTGCCTCCAGTTCCGGCACCACGCACCAAGCCTACAGTGCGTCTCAGCCGGCCAGAGTCTGCCGTCTGCCCAACGGCGCATGAACTGCCTGTCTGCCATGAGCCTGCAAAGCTGCCCGTCTGCCATGAGCCTACAGAGCCTTCCGCCAGACAGGAGCAGCCAGAGCCTTCCGCCAGACAGGAGCAGTCTGAGCCATCCGTCTCCGCAGCGACATCTGAGCCATCCGTCTCCCCAGCGCCGTCTGAGCCATCCGTCTCCCCAGCGCCGTCTGAGCCATCCGTCTCCCCAGCGCCGTCTGAGCCATCCGTCTGTCCCGAGCCATTAGAGCCGCCCGTCTGTCCCGAGCCGTCAGAGCCGATAGTCAGTCAGGAGCCGCTAGAGCCAGTCGTCAGTCAGGATCTGCCAGAGCCGCCAACCAGACAGGATCTGCCAGAGCCGCCAACCAGACAGGATCTGCCAAAACCGCCAACCAGACATGATCTGCCAGAGCCGTCAGTGAGCCATGAGCGTCCAGAGCCGTCAGCCAGCCATGAGCGTCCAGAGCCGTCAGCCAGCCATGAGCGTCCAGAGCCGTCAGCCAGCCATGAGCGTCCAGAGCCGTCAGCCAGCCATGAGCGTCCAGAGCCGTCAGCCAGCCATGAGCGTCCAGAGCCGTCAGCCAGTCATGAGCTGTCCCTCAGCCCAGAGCGGCTATTTATTCAGAACTGCCCCTCAGTCCAGAGCTGTCTCTCTGTCCGGAGCTGCCTTTCAGTCCGGAGTTGCCCCTCTATCCTGAGCTACCTTTCTATCCTGAGTTACCTCATTATCCTGAGCTATCCCTCTGTCCTGAGCTATCCCTCTGTCCTGAGCTATCCCTCTGTCACGGTGCTGCCCCTGGTATCGATGTTACCAAAAGGATTCAGTGGGGGTAAAATGAGGGTGGTCATTCATAGGGGGAGATGGAAGCTGGGATTGACTACGGTGGGGTGGGGACCTCGCCCGGAGCCTGAGCCACCACCGTGGTCAGATGCCCACCCAGACCCTCCCCTAGGCTTTGTGTTGGTGCGCCCGGAGTTCGCACCTTATGGGGGGGGTTATGTCACGTTCCTGACCTATTTCTGTTAGTTTGTATGTGTTAGTTGGTCAGGACGTGAGTTTGGGTGGGCATTCTATGTTGTGTGTTTCTATGTTGGTTTAGGGTTGCCTGGTATGGCTCTTAATTAGAGGCAGGTGTTTTGCTTTCCTCTAATTAAGAGTCATATTTAGGTAGGTCGTTTCACTGTGTTCGTGGTGGGTGGTTGTCTCCTGTGTCAGTGTTTGTCGCACCATACGGGACTGTTTCGGTTTGTTTGTTCATCGTTAATTTATGTGTAGGCTATTTTCCCTGTTCGTGCGTTATTCGTGTTATGTGAGTCCGTCGTTCAGGTCTGTCTACACCGTTTGTTGTTTTGTTAGTTTATTAGTCAAGTTCGTGTTTTCGTGTTATTCTTTAATAAATTATGTCTTCAAACTCCGCTGCATTTTGGTTCCCTCACTACTCCTCCTTTTCGGTTGAAGAGGAGGAGGACCGCCGTTACAGGAGCAATTGGAATGGCATCAAACACATGGAAACCATGGCAACCATTAAACTAATTCCGCTCCAGCCATCAACACGAGCCTGTCCTCCCAAATGAAGGTAACACCAGCCTCCTGTTGTGCATACTCTACTGTATGTCTTTCCTTGTTGACAATCTACTGCCCATGGACACACACACTTAGCAAGGACTACCAGTCAATGAAGTTGTCAGGGACTTTTTTGTATAGGACAGCAGATTTAACAGTAACTCACCCTGTTGTCAGATATCATTCCCATCATCCCAGGTGATTTAATAGTAACTCACCCTGTTGACAGATATCATCCCCATCATCCCAGGTGACTTAATAGTAACTCACCCTGTTGCCAGATATCATTCCTATCATCCCAGCTGATTTAATAGTAGTTCACCCTGTTGTCAAATATCATTCCCATCATCCCAGGTGATTTCTCACCGAAGCCTGCTGCCATTTGAGAGACCAGCTGACCCTGGGGGAGAGAGGAGGACGGTCATTCATTCATCATCACCACGGTGTGGAAGTTCTTCACTGGTGACCACAGACTCCGTATGAAGAGAATAGGTGCAGTGACCTCCCCCTCAACTGGACAGGTACAATGAGAAGAGGGATAGAAAAGGTTTGGAAGCTCTGAGCTATCCCTACAAGCCCCCAAGTCTCTTCATGTTACTTACTTGATGTTTTTGGTTATCGAATCAGGATCAAATTGTCTGTTCTCCATTCTGTTTAGTATGACAAGGAGTGGCATGAAAACTTGTGCATGCAGGCTTGTACCTAAATATTTCTCTCAAGCTACAGTATCTTCAGAGGTGTGGCCACATCGCTCATGGAGTCCCTGCTTTGGGGAGGGAGGGGTGTATGCCTTTCAATCATGGCAGACCATTTTGAACCGAACCTTGCTTTCACTTGCTGTGACACAAAAGGTTGTCCCACAGTAGATGCTTATCATTCACTTATCTAACACAGAGGTGGAACATACAGTGCAGCCCTAAAGGCTACTACAGATCCTCGGTTGAATTTACACAAGAAGCCTCACAACATCACAACAAAGAGAAAGAGCTTAAAGTAAGTTCATATTTGTCATAGGGCCAATATCGTAAGGAGGGATATTCACAACCTGGTCTCAGAGCATTTTGTGTTATTCTGTATGTATATCTGAGACATATCATTTAGCATGATATGTTATGTTTCGTACGGTATGTAATTGTGGATGTCCATCACCCATTTTGTATGGTATGTTACAAATTACAATTCGTATTATAAGTTACAATTTTTCAAACTGTACAATATGTTACGAACCTGCAAAACTTACTATATGTTCCAAATTTGCAAAACGTACTATATGTTCCAAATTTGCAAAACGTACTATATGTTCCAAATTTGCAAAACGTACTATATGTTACAAATTTGCAAGACGTATGATATGCTACAAATTCTACATAGTTCGCTAATGTTAACTATCTGGCTGGTGTTAGCTATGCTAGGGGTTAGGGTTAGGGTTCAAGGTTAGGGTTAAGTTCATGAGTTCGGTTAAAGCGTTAAGGTTCGTGTTTGGGGAAGGGTTAGCTAAAAGGGTTAGGGTTACGGTTAGGGTTAGAGGAAGGGTTAGCTAACATGCTGAGTAGTTGCAAAGTAGCTAAAAAGTAGTAAGTAGTTGAAAAGTTGCTAATTAGCTAATACGCTAAAGTTGTACGTGATGAAGTTTGAACTCACATCCTTTGGGTTTCTAGGCATTCGTGTTATATGCCTACCCATCCACCTTGACCAACCACCCTACTTTTGTTATTGCCTTAACTAACCATATATCTTATGTAACAGCAAACCTGGTTTAAAAAAAACAGATAAAGCAACACCTCGCGGTACAACGCCTCTCCCCTATTTGACCTAGATATTTGTGTGTATGCATTGATATGTAGGCTACGTGTGCCTTTTAATTTGTTTTATGTAGTTCTGTCTTTTAGCTGTTCTTGTCTATTGATGTTCTGTATTATGTCATTCTGTGTTGTGTTTCATGTTTTGTGTGGACCCCAGGAAGAGTAGCTGCTGCTTTTGCAACAGCTAATGGGGATCCTAATAAAATACCAAATACCAAACATAACATATCATACGAATTTGAGTGTTTCGGATTTACATTTACTATGTTACGTCTGGTCTATGAGACCAGGCTGGTATTCAATGTGGGTACAAATTAAATCATTTAATTGTGATTAATTGTCAGAAATCATGAATTGATTGTGGGCAAAAGTTGTCTTGATCTTAATGTTTTGCCAAGAGAACATGTAATTAAATTCAATAGTGTTGAATTTGTATTCCCCAAATTGAATTGAGTGCATACTTGGTTAAAATGTATATTTCAATGTATTAAAATAGCCTATTGAAATTATGAAGAATAGCCTATTAAAATGTATTACATTTATGTAAACCTATTGAAATATTGACAGTATTCAAGTTTCTTTTTTATTTTTTTATTTTATATAGCCCTTCGTACATCAGCTAATATCTCGAAGTGCTGTACAGAAACCCAGCCTAAAACCCCAAACAGCAAGCAATGCAGGTGTAGAAGCATCTATTGGTATATTACATTTAAATAGTCATATGTTACAGCTTTATTATTATTATTATTATAATTAATATCATCATCATTAATACGAATAAGATTCTTGTATTATTATTATTATTATTATTATTATTATTATTATTATAAATATGATCATATTGGGTGCACATGTCTCTAGGTGGAAATGTGAGAGGTTCTAAGGTCTGGGTTGAAAAGCAGTTTGAAGTGGGTGCAGACAACTGTTTTCAAAATGTTTATGGTTTCCATTGTACTCTACTGATTTAGCAGGTTTCAGCATATTCATAATCCCTCTTCTTCAATTCCTTATTAAATCTATATCAAACAATAAGATTCGGCCTTTTGTGCAGAGAAAATTCAATCAACTGTCTCTTCTCGGAGTAGGCTACACAGTGAGAGCATGCGCAATTTTACAAAATATCAACATCAGGCAGCAGGTGAGCAAGTGTCAGAGAATGTGGTGATGAGGCTTGTGGAACCTTACCTTGGTAAGGGGAGGATTGTCACCGGGGACAATTTCTTCCTTTATTGGCGAACAAGTTGCTTACAAAGAAAACAAGTCTGGCTGGGACCAAGAAGAAAGTGAGATGGGAGCTCCCTCCCTTTGCGCAAAATAAGGCACCTTACCAGCCGTTGTACTCAAGACGACAGGGACACAATAAAGAGAAAACAGGAAACATTTACACACTACAACCAAACAAAGTATGTCAAAGTGTGACAAGCAAGTGAAAGTTACGACGATTTTGTCATCTGTTAGAACAAGGGATAACAGCTTAATGAAATACAACTGATGCCATTGGTGAATACACACAAGCACAAGCTGACAATAAATTACTATTATTGACCGCTGTCATGTGATACTTATACTCATTACAATGCCATTATTGAGTTTCACTATTTATCAAGGCCACTTGGCCCTTATAATGATGCTTAGGCTACTGATGTTGTCATCATTTGACCGCACGTCTTGACTGGTCTGGGTGGTTGAGGTATTTTACTTTTTATGTTGTTTTTATAAAAATAATCTGTTACCATGTTCCAACACGTATGCTTTCTGTTTCATAGTTTTAACAAAGTCACTCCACAAATGAAATTGATGTAACACTTGAATGTTTGTGTTTTTTGTGTTTTTTAGTTTGTACAAATAGCCTACAGTGACAAAAACTAATGAAAATGCTATTGTGTTTATTTAAAATAAAATAAAAATGGTATTCTAATGTTGTTACCCAAGGCCTTCATAAACACAACCAAATGATTATTTTTGCTTTAGCATGCTGAATATAAAATGTATTAATTACACTTTTAGAATGTTACTGTCAGAATGACTGCTCATTAGTTTAAAGGGGGGACCTTGAGGCTCAGCAGTTATAGTGTTAATGTAACCTGTGTTGATTGGCCGTCAGAGCCCCCCTTCATTTT
Source organism: Salvelinus fontinalis (assembly GCF_029448725.1). Classification (NCBI taxonomy): domain Eukaryota; kingdom Metazoa; phylum Chordata; class Actinopteri; order Salmoniformes; family Salmonidae; genus Salvelinus; species Salvelinus fontinalis. The sequence goes on from NW_026601449.1 coordinate 16,659, forward strand.
CCTGGAGATGTTGAGAAGAAGAGCAGCATGGTCATCTGGACCAGAGCCTGAATCTCTTGACTGCCCCCCTGAAACTCCTGACAACAGAGAGATGAGAGACTCCCCTACAGCCCCACTGAATGACAGAACAGACCAGGAGGTGGCGGATCACACAGCCAACATGTAAGTATGGAGATATCAGGATATATGTTTGGGGTGGACCAGATGGATTAGGCTGATTGAAAGCCAGTTGATTTTCCCTGTCTGATTGTTCAGTGCATCACTGATAATATCCATGTCAATGTTTTGATTATGACAGGGATAGTGAGGATGTTGTGATGATGATGATGATGTTGTTATCATCATTGATTGTTGATTGTGACATGATCCTCCTATAGGTCTCCAACAGATCAAATGGCTGACGTGCACCAATCCAGGAGTCAGAAATGGAAAGTGGTTTTGATCATCCTGTTTCTGTCTGCCACAGTATCTGTCACACTGTCTTCCCCATTGGTGACTTTCAGGATCAACTCTACTCAAGCTCACTCCCTTCCTCCCCATGTTCTCTCTACCTGCCCTCTTCACACAGCCAATGAGACTATAACACCAGTCAAGGGTTCAACTCATCTAATGGTGTCTGCATACCAGGACCACAGGGAAGGGGGAGCCACACGCATCATTGCCATGGTCAACAGAGACCGACCCATGTCTCTGTACTGTGTGTTGTGCTGCTCAGGACACGCCCCCCAGGTTGCTCCAGCTGCTGTCGTAACGCACAGCGTCCATTATGGTTACCCGTATGTGGCCGCAGACATGCTTTGCCTCGAAGAACCAGGATGCCACGCCACGCACGTCACTCTCGGCACATCCCTCGACATCCAGGACACCCTCAACCGGACATTTCTGAGCATCCAGAACCGGGAGAGACGGGAGGAGGACTTCCCCTTTTACCTCACCGTGTGCATGTCCAGCATGTTTGGAGACTACAACAACGTCCAACAGTTTGTCCAGACCATGGAGTTTTACAAGCTCCTGGGGGTGCGGAGGGTTGTCCTCTACCTCACCAGCTGTGGACCTGACCTGGAGAAGGTCCTCCAGTACTACGCAGAGGAGGGCACTCTGGAGGTGATTGGCTGGCCCATCAACCACTTCCTCAAGCCCTCTACTGGGTGGAAGGCCCAGGAGCTGGAAGGGGATATCCACCTCAACGGCCAGCTGACCATCATGAACGAGTGCATCTACAGGAACATGTACAGGTCACGGTACGTCCTCCTGGCTGACGTTGATCAGCTCCTGGTCCCGGCCTCACACAGCTCTCTCCTGCCCCTCATGGAGGACCTGCAGGGGCAGTACCCCGACGCAGCCGTGTTCCTGATGGAGACGCACCTCTTCCCTGCCACAGCCGGTACTGCTACGCAAGACCATTCCGCACGGAGGAGGGCGCCGGGGGTGGATCTGCTGGACTACGTCTACAGAGAGCTTGTTCTTGAAGACGCCTTCCGCTCCTACAAGATGGTGGTCAACCCCCGTCTGGTGCTGCAGACGGCCATGTTTGAGGTGACACAGAGCTATGGGGACTCTGTCAGGGTTCCGTCCGACGTGTGTAAGATCATGCAGGTGAAAGAGGCTCGGAGAGAAAGCTGGACCAATGAGCAGCTGGTCCTCGACAGAAGACTCTGGGAATTTGGAGATTATCTTGTGCCCTCTGTCGATGAAGTTTTACAGAAATTAGGAATTCAGACATCTCAGTGGGAGCGTGTAGTACTGTAATTGGTTAAAAGTTTTACAACGTTTTGCATTTGATAGAGATGAGAGAAACAGTGAACTGTTACCTGCCTCTGATCTTCAGTCTATGTTGTTCCACTCAACCCTGAACTTTTCTTCTTGTTTGGAGGTGGGGTCATTTTTCCAGGGGGAATTGGACTTAATTAATTATGCATATAATTGTTACTGCTTGTTCTAAACTTTCTTATAGTTTTTAATGCTGACTTTAATGTAAAAGCTCTTGTAAGATTTATTACGCATGACAAATAAACACAACCTGTTTTTTAATCAAGATGCCATGTTCATCTACCATTGTGCTCTAACATATCGGCACCCTTACACTTTACAATGGAGTGCAATAGAGCAGAATATTGTGGTTTCTATTTTCAAAACTGGTTTAATGGCTATTTTGACCCTGTAGGAACCTGCAACTTATCACCTTTAGTCCAGGCCATTTGTGTGAAAAATTTCAGTTTATAATTTTTTTTCTTGGTCCTGTGCAGTTATAAATCAAACAAATACACGTGTGAACACCAAATGTTTTTTCACTTTCAACTTATTTTTTTGAAGAAATAGTGAATCTTGCAAGTATGCCAATATATCAGAGCACAACTGTATAGATGATAATCAAGGAAGAGCATCTATTTCCCTCCAAACAATATTGGCTGTGTGAAAGTTGACCGACTAGGATTTCTATGTAAACTGTCATTATATCCCTTTTTAATTACACATTAGACAGTATTTTAATAAAGAAATCAAACATAAATAGTCTGTGTGCTCTTGTTAATGTTTCCTTCTGGGATTGTCTCTCTTTTCTAATTGGTGAAATCTCCCCAATTTGTAATTCCAGGGGTGCAACTTTCACTGGGGACTGGGGACGGGGGACGGGGGGGGGGGGGGGGGGGGGGACATGTCCCCACCTTCTGAAATTGCTAAAGAAATATAAACATTATGTCCTCCCCTCTTCTGAAATTCAAGTTGTGCCCCTGTGTAATTCAAACACTGTTATTAAATGGGAAGGTATTTGTTTTATTCATCCTGACCTGAACCTTAAACCAGATTGACTGAACAGGGCATGAGATTCATTTTATTGGGTGTAACACCATCAGTCGACAGAAGAAAATATCATCATATCAATAATAAACAGGAATAATAAACGTGTGACGAGCAATTGACATTCTTATGTTGCATTTACATTAGAAAAAGGAATACAATTGTTGTTGTTTTGTCTCTACATCAAGTGACAGTATATCTATTTAGTGGCATTCACTGAGAAACTGGTAAAGAAATGTATGATGGAACGTCATACGACACTGACTCTTAAGTTCCATAAATTGTCATGTTTTCAACAAGCTGAAACCTTCAGGCCCTGAAACTCCATCATGACACAATCTTCTTAATACAATACACCTGCATTCTTCAATAGTAATTACTACCAGTACCATTGCACTAACAACTTTAGTTGTTTCTTGGAAAGAAGCAATAAATATTTTAGTAGCAGGCAGGACATATACTGTACTGTCGTTTCTCCGCCCTGCCTTTATGTACAAAGCTGATCGCTTCAGCAGGTAGTCCAAGAGTCTTGGGAATGTTTAACCCTTTGGAGGAGAATGGACGACAACATTCCAACCGATTCTAATTGATGACATCACAAGGGGTTGTTGTTCAGTATTAGTTATTGAACTGAAACCTAATTCTTCAAGGGGCAATCTTTTAAATGAGTGATATATAGCCATTGATTCTTGAAGAATGTAACTAAAAAGTGAGTGCTTTTTTGTTGTTTGAAATCCAGATTGCCTCTTTAAACAGAATGGAGGATGGCGTTCTAAAAAATCACTCCTCATAGGGTTCAATAAATCAATCCATCCATCCATGTGTTTTGGGTTTATGAGAAACACACAGGTCCGATGTCCAGGCCAAACTCCTGATCCTCCTTGCCTATGTCCATGGGGGCCAAGTCTACGATAGGTAGTCTGGCTGGCGTCTGAGTTCTGTACTCAATCACAGTCTTGCCCCAGTCTCCATTCGATTTCTGCAGACACAGGAGAAGAAGACATACCGTAGCTATAATTCTGAATTCAACTCATTGTCCTATACAACGTAAACAAGTAAACAATAGGACAGAACCACATAATCAGATGATTATGAAGGCATACATGTATGAAAGCTTGTATACTTATTTTAAATGTATGTAGTTCTGTCCTTGTGATGTACTTGTCTCTTAATGTTCTGTATTATATCATGTTTTATGTGTTGTGTTCACCCCAGGAAGAGTAACTGCTGCTTTAGCACTAGTTAATTATACAATACTAAATACTAAAAGACAGGGTGGGTAGGCTTTTGTTCCCACTTCCCAGACCACTTTGGCACACCTGATTCAGACATTCAACAACGCATGTAGGTAGATGGTTGGTTGGTTGGGCGGGGGAGGGGGGGGGGGGGGTGGCGGGTAGGTAGGTAGGCAGGTAGGTATAGATAGGTAGTAGGGGTGTGACGGTCATGACATTTTTTCAATCACCGTGAGGTGAGTTTTAAAAGCACATACTGTTTTTATATATTTTTTTAAATGTGATTTTCGGTTGCATTTGCATTGATGTCAGAGTGGTTGGAGGGACAATAGAGCCCTGAGTACCAGACCATTAGGATCAGATGGAGGGACAATAGAGCCCTGAGTACCAGGCCATTAGGACCTGATGGAGGGACAATAGAGCCCTGAGTACCAGGCCATTAGGATCAGATGGAGGGACAATAGAGCCCTGAGTACCAGGCCATTATGACCTGCTGGAGGGACAATAGAGCCCTGAGTACCAGACCATTAAGACCTTATGGAGGGACAATAGAGCCCTGAGTACCAGACCATTAGGACCTTATGGAGGGACAATATAGCCCTGAGTACCAGGCCATTAGGACCTGATGGAGGGACAATAGAGCCCTAAGAACCAGACCATTAGGACCTTATGGAGGAACAATAGAGCCCTGAGTACCAGACCATTAGGACCTGATGGAGGGACGATAGAGCCCTGAGTACCAGACCATTAGGACCTGATGGAGGGACGATAGAGCCCTGAGTATCAGACCATTAGGACCTGATGGAGGGACAATAGAGCCCTGAGTACCAGACCATTAAGACCTGATGGAGGGACAATAGAGCCCTGAGTACCAGGCCAATAGCGATTAGGACCTGATGATAGTTAGCAAGTTGGGTACTCCTAAAGCATGTCCAGAGTGCATAAGAGGATATTACCATGACTCAACAGTCAAGCTGAATTTTACTGCTGTCATGACTGCCGGTGTTGCGGTAATAGGGCCACAGCAACAGCCATAGTAAGTCGGTAGGTAGGTAGGTAGGTACACTATATACAGAAGTATGTGGACACCCCTTCAAATTTGTGGATTCGGCTATTTCAGCCAAACCCATTGCTGACAGGTGTATAAAATTGAGGACACAGCCATGCAATCTCCAAAGACAAGCATTGGCAGCAGAATTGACTTCCTGAAGAACTCAGTGACTTTCAACATGGCACCACCTTTCCGACAAGTCAGCTCGTCCAATTTCTGCCTTGATAGAGCTGCCCCGGTCAACTTTAAGTGCTGTTATTGTGAAGGGAAAACGTCTAGGAGCAACAACGGCTCAGCCATGAAGTGGTAGGCCAAACAAACTTACAGAACGGGACCGCCGAGTGCTGAAGCGCGTAGCGCGTAAAAATCGTCTGTCCTCGGTTGCAACACTCAAACTGCCTCTGAAAGGAATGTCAGCACAAGAACTGTTCGTCGGCAGCTTCATGAAATGGGTTTCCATGGCCAAGCAGCCGCACATAAGCCTAAGATCACCATGCGCAATGCCAAGCGTCGGCTGGAGTGGTGTAAAGCTCACCGCCAATGGACTCTGGAGCAGTGGAAACGCGTTCTCTGGAGTGATGAATCACGCATCACCATCTTCCAGTCCAACGGACAAATCTGGGTTTGGCAGATGCCAAGAGAGCACTACCTGCCCCAATGCATAGTGCCAATTGTAAAGTTTGGTGGAGGAAAAATAATGGTCTAGGGCTGTTTTTCATGGTTTAGGCTAGGCCCTTTATTTCCTGTGTAGGGAAATCTTAACGCTATAGCATACACAGACATTCTAGACAATCCTGTGCAACAGTTTGGGGAAGGCCCTTTCCTGTTTCATCATGACAATGCCCCTGTGCACAAAGCAAGGTCCATACAGAAATGGTTTGTCGATATCGGTGTGAAAGAACCTGACTGGCCTGCACAGAACCCTGATCTCAACCCCATCAAACACCTTTGGGATGAATTGGAACGTCGACTGCGAGCCATGCCTAATCGCCCAACACCAGCGCCCAACCTCACTAATGCTCTCGTGGCTGAATGGAAGCAAGTCCCCACAGCAATGTTCCAATATAGTGGAAAGCCTTCCCAAAAGAGTGGAGGCTGTTATAGCAGCAAAGGGGGACCAACTCCATATTAAAGCCCATGATTTTGGAATGAGATGTTCGATGAGCAGGTGTCCACATACTTTTCGTAGATGTAGGTATAGGTAGGTAGGTATACTGTAGGTAGAAGTAGGTATAGGTAGGTAGGTATACTGTAGGTAGAAGTAGGTATAGGTAGGTAGGTATACTGTAGGTAGAAGTAGGTATAGGTAGGTAGGTATACTGTAGGTAGAAGTAGGTATAGGTAGGTAGGTATACTGTAGGTAGGTAGGTAAAGGATAGGTAGGTAGGTAGGTATACTGTAGGTAGAAGTAGGTACAGGTAGGTAGGTAGGTAGGTAGACAGGCAGGCAGGTAGGTATGTATACTGTAGGTAGAAGTAGGTATAGGTAGGTAGGTAGGTAGGCAGGTAGAAGTAGATATAAGTAGGTATACTGTAGTTAGAAGTAGGTATAGGTAGGTAGGTAGGTAGGTAGGTAGGTAGGTAGGTAGATAGGTAGGTATAGATAGGTAGGTAGGCAGGCAGGTAGGTATGTATACTGTAGGTAGAAGTAGGTATAGGTAGGTAGAAGTAGGTATACTGTAGGTAGAAGTAGGTATACTGTGGTAGAAGTAGGCAAAGGTAGGTAGGTAGGTATGTATACTGTAGGTAGAAGTAGGTATAGGTAGGTAGGTACAGTGGGTATCCTGTAGGTAGTAGGTGTAGGTAGGTACAGTAGGCATACTGTAGGTAGAAGTACACCACTGGTCAAAAGTTCAAGGGTTTCATTCAAGTTTTTTTTTTTTTTTTACTATTTTCTACATTGTAGAATAATAATGAAGATGTCAAAACTATGAAATAACAAATATAGAAACATGTAGTAACCAAAAAAGTGTTACACAAATCAAAATATATTTTATATTTGAGATTCTTCAAGTAGCCAATCTTTGCCTTTATGACATCTTTGCACATTCTTGGCATTCTCTCAACCAGCTTCACCTGGAATGCTTTTCCAACAGTCTTCAGTGAGTTCCCATATATGCTGCGCACTTGTATACTGCTTTTCCTTCACTCTGCGGTCCGACTCATCCCAAACCATCTCAATTTGATTGAGGTCGGGTGATTGTGGAGGCCAGGTCATCTGATGCAGCACTCCATCACTCTCCTTCTTGGTAAAATAGCCCTTACACCACCTGGAGGTGTGTTGGGTCATTGCCCTGTTGAAAAAAAAATGATAGTCCCACTAAGCCCAAACCAGATGGGATGGCGTATCACTGCAGAATGCTGTGGTAGCCATGCTGGTTAGGTGTGACTTATATTCTAAATAAATCACAGACAGTGTCACCAGAAAAGCCCCCCCACACCATAACACCTCCTCCTCCATGCTTCACGGTGGGAAATACACATGCGGAGATCTGTTCACCCACACCGCGTCTCACAAAGACACAGCGGTTGGAACCAAAAATCTGCAATTTGCACTCCAAACCAAAGGACAAGTTTCCACCGGTCTAATGTCCATTGCTCGTGTTTCTTGGACCAAGCAATTCTCTTCTTCTTATTGATGTCTTTAGTAGGGGTTTCTTTGCAGCAATTTGACCATGAAGGCCTGATTCACACAGTCTCCTCTGAAGAGTCAGTGTTGAGATGTGTCTTTTACTTGAACTCTGTGAAGCATTTATTTGGGCTTCAATTTCTGTGGCTGGTAACTCTAATGAACTTATCCTCAGCAGCAGAGGTAACTCTGGGTCTTCCATTCCTGTGGTGATCCTCATGAGAGACAGTTTCATCATAGCGCTTGATAGTTTTTGCGACTGCACTTAAAAAAACATTCAAAGTTCTTAAAATGTTCCATATTGTCTGAAATTCATGTCTTAAAGTAATGATGGACTGTCATTTCTCTTTCCTTATTTGAGCTGTTCTTGCCATAATATGGACTTGGTTTTTTACCAAATAGGGCTATCTTCTGTCTACCCCCCTAACTCTGGGTCTTCCTTTCCTGTGGCGGTCCTCATGAGAGTCAACCCTACCTTGTCACAACACAACTGATTGGCTCAAACGCATTAAGAAGGAAATAAATTCCACAAATTAACTTTTAACATGGCACACCTATTAATTGAAATGCATTCCAGGTGACGACCTCATGAAGCTGGTTGAGAGGATGCCAAGAGTGTGCAACGCTGTCATCAAGGCAAAGTGTGGCTAACACTTTTTTGGTTACAACATCATTCCATGTGTGTTATTTCATAGTTTTGATGTCTTCACTATTATTCTACAATGTAGATACTAGTAAAAAAAAAAAAAACCTTGAATGAGTAGGTGTTCTAAAACTTTTGACCGGTAGTGTAGGTATAGGTAGGTAGGTAGTTAGGTAGGTAGGTATACTGTAGGTATAGGTAGGTAGGTAGGCAGGCAGGTATAGGTAGGTAGGCATAGGTAGGTAGGTGGGTATACTGTACTGTAGGTATAAGTAGGTATAGGTAGGTAGGTACTGTAGGTAGGTAGGTAGTTAGGTGACTTACGGAGCAGCCATCCTCCAGGACAGTGTATCTGAGGCGGGAGTTGCCCTGAACCTTGACCTCCTGTCCGTTGGAGCCCTTGAGGATCAGAGCCTTCTTCAGGTTGCCTGTGGCTCCGTCATTCACGGCCACGCTGTTCTTGCAGTGGTAGGTGACATTCTGGACAGCCTCCTTAGAAAGCAGGCGAAACAGCCGAATCTGAATGGTTACGGCATTGGGCAGCTCCTCCTTGTTGCCGTAGCTAAACTGGAATCAGAAGTTTATTGAAAAAAAGTATTTCACAGGGACACTATTGTACATTAATCAGCATTTCAGTTTTTACATCAATGTTAGAAAAATACACCTGGAGTTGTAACAGTTTTTCACAAACATCTCCAGCTATTTTTCTGACAGAAAGAAGTCTTCCATTGCTATATAATCAAAGCAGCAGAGGATGTATGTTTTTAAAGCAGTATTGTGCTTGGTGAATTTATTCTACAGTATGGTAGCTCGTTTATTCATAGAAACAGTTGGCCGCTTTAGAGGTATCCACAGTGTAATGCTATCATCTATATACTACATGCCTTCATTGAATAGACATCGTGTATATTTTATATACTCACTTTAGTTCCTCCATTCATATTTGCTCCAAACCAGACAGGTTTGCTGGCAGTGGGAGTGGATTTGGTCCACCATGTTTTGCGAGGGATGCTGGCTGAGATGGGGTGGGCTGAGATGCAGGTCTCACCAGTCTCCATGTTGCAGAACACCTTGATAACATCCTTGGTACTGCCCTGGTTGGGGTCCAGCCAGTAGTCTCCTGGACATGGAAAGACCAAGTATCTCATCATCTATTAGACACACGGACTCCACTTGTCAATAAAGTCAATATCACCTAACGAGTATATGCATCCATTAATTCATCTATAACACCCTAACTACGTCGCAGCAAAACAAAAGCTTGAGTAAAGAATAGGCAAGACAAAAAGCAGTTAAAAACAAGAGAAGACACAGTCTGTGGTGAAAACTGGACCTACCAGTCTTTTTAAGGGAATGGCACTGCTTGATGTCCTGGCAGGTTTTGGCGGGGTTGGCCTGGCTGCCATCGGGGCACTTCATGTTCTGCAGGTTTCCACTGAGGCTCTTCAGCGTGGTCTGGACGCTCTGGTCTGCCCCGAGGACGGTCGAGGCATTATTGGGACGCGCCTCATCCTCGTTGAACTCTGGAGGGGGATGGGGGCCGGAGTCGTTCCAGTTGGACTCTGGAGGGGGTTGAGGGGGGGCTGATTCATCCCCGTTAAACTCTGGGGGTGGAGGTGGTCCATCCTGGTCCTCGCCGTAGTCGTAGTCGAAGGAGCTGCTGAAGCCGAACATATCAGCCCCAGCAGTGGGAGGGCCAGGGGTCCCTGGGGGACCAGGGGGACCAGCATCCCCAGGAGGCCCCTGGAAAAGAGGAGAGAAGTCAAGAAACAGGTATGTTACTGTCCTTTGATATGCCATGTCTCCTTGTTGGCTTTTTTGCATTAGAAACACTGAATGTGTCACAGGTGTCATGACGTTGGCCTGTGGGTAAGGTTTATGATACCCCATAAATACCTTTCTCCCTTCCCTCTCTCTTGACTCTACAGAGGGACTCTTGAATAGCCTTTGCTAAACAGAGATTCTGGGAATATCAGGTGGGGGGAAATGAACCATATTTTGGGAATACAACCAGTTGAACATATCCGTTGGTACTTAATGAATATGATGTCAGTTCAGTTGTCATCTGAGACATTCTCATCAATGATAGGATGACATTAACGGTACAGTGGAAAGTCTACACATTATAGTTATCAGATTCACATGGAATTGTTGTGCAATTCAAATGTTTAAATATAAAATGATTGGTGAAAAGATTAAATGTAATTTTAGCTTCCAAATGAGAGATTTGGGTTTTCATAAGGTTAGGGCTCTGCTCAATCAGTGGCCCCTGTGAAGAGACATGGGTTATAAAACTATGAAGACACACCCTTCTCCCTCCATTATATAAGCCCTTGACGAAAATGTAACCTTCTGTTCCGGGTACATTAGGATGACGATCCGATGTCAGAAGGGTTCAGATAATAACTACAGAACGAAGCCAACCTCAGCGTGAGCTTTGGTTGCGAATGGTATGAACTTTGAACTCTTATTCACTACAGAAGTGATACCTCCTAGCCGTTGAGTTAGCAGCGGCCACTTTAAACTGGGCTAGGGGAGGACAGACAGAGTATCCCGTCTACCACACAATGACGTTACTACAACGTATCCAATTTACCACCAGAGACGCTCTTCAAAGGATGGAAGAACTCTTGGGCAACTCGGCCTTCCATCTACCACCAACCTACTGAAGCGCAGCTCAGAGTAAATATTCATTGCCTTTTCCTTTTCCAAATGGGCGGTAATTTAGAATGCATAAGATTCTGTATTTACGATAGAGTAGTTGCCTACGGCCCGATAGAGACATTGCTTCTCCCTTTGTTCTTCAGTCTTCCCGCTCTTTCACTCAAACCCAGCCCCCTTTCCTTTGGGTAACCAGCTGTCATATCTGTTCCGTCCGCTAGGGACGTTTTCCTTTATGACGTAATTTGTAATCAAGGTATGATTCATTCTGTGTATATGTAATTCTGTGTGATTAGTTAGGTATTTAGTAAATAAATAATTAAACCCAATTTTGTATTGCTGATTCAACTTCTTAGCCAGGGTTCATGAAGATAACCAAGAATTTACAACTTTCAGATGAGAAAGAAATAAGGTGACGATTAATATTGACTGCTATTGATGTAAAATATTACTAGGTCTTTAAGAGTTTATTCGGAAGATAACTGCTCTATAAATATTATTTTGTCGTGCCCCGACTTTCGAGTTAATTACATTTACATGACTAGCTCAATCAGGTAATATTAATTACAGAGAAAGGATTTTATAGAATAGCATGTCATATCATTTAATACGGCATAGCCAAAGACACGACACATGTATGAATTATTTGCATGCTTAATCTAACAAGCAATTCTATTGGAGAAGCAATTGATCAACATCCAAAGCCTGGTTTGTTCTGACATCCATTTGAAAGTCATAGCGGATCCAACCAGCATAATGACAACAGAACCACTAGTCTCTAGCGTCTCACCTGAGGTCCGATGTCTCCACTGGTTCCTCTTGGTCCAGGGGAGCCCATGGGCCCGGTCAGCCCGATTTGGCCATCACCTCCCGCGGGGCCAACCACACCAGGGGGCCCCTGATGAAAAACACAATCAGATTTATAAAGGGAAACAAACAGCACACACAAATTGACCATTATACTGAGGCATTGACAGCTTATTCAGTGTACTTACTCTCTGTCCAGTAGGTCCTACAATTCCTCGAGCTCCAACATCCCCAGATTGTCCCTACAAACAGAAGGCCATTGATTAGCCTGTTATTGGCTGACATAATTAATAATAAAAGCATTTCATTGATTTTGCGAAGTTAATACAATTTTCCATAAATTAAATGACAGATTATGCCTTTTAATAGTGCTTGGGCAGTTTTTACTCACTGTTGTCCCAGGTAAGCCTTGCAATCCAGTGAAGCCTCTGTGGCCTTTCTGCCCTCTCTCTCCTTGGTCTCCTTTGGCTCCCCTGTCTCCCTGTGGCCCTTGAGGCCCCTAGGATTAAAAAAAAGACATGATCATTTGCTGTAAATTACTGTGAGCAGATTTATCCAGATCAACACTCATTGAGACTTATACAACATGGGTTTACTGGTCTGTCAATAGATACAGGTTCCTGTGTCAGTATCATAGGTTCATGTTAGTGCTGGGCATCAATATTGAGAATTCAATATGATTTCGATATCATTTGATATTGATATCAATACGAGCAAGGCATATCGTGATAGCGGTTCTGTAGGCACAGAACCCTCTCACAGGCTCTTTAGTATACTTCACTGCCTGTTGATGGGCGATTAAGTGGTCAAAGACTCCAACCCCCCAAGCCATAGACTATTGTCTCTGCTGCCGCACGGCAAGAGACACCGGTGCATCAAGTCTGAAACCAACAGGCTCTTGAACAGCTTCTATCCCCAAGCAATACGACTGATAAATAGCTAACAAACTAACAAAATAGCTACACAGACAATCTGAGTTAACTCTGTATCTTAATTGACCTTTTATTTAAATCTTTGCACTGTCTCTGCACACTCACAGGGACCTACACACTCACACTCACTGTCACTCCAACACACACACACACAAACACTCACTCCATCATTTGCACACTCACACATAATATGCACATACATTTATACTGACTCAACACACCTACTCACATGCAAGCTGCCGCTACTCTGTTCAACTTATATCCTGTTGCCTAGTCATCTTACCCCTATACATATCTACCTCCATCACTCCAGTATCCCTGCACATGTAAATATGGTATTGGAACTGACTTTTAAAATATTTCCTGTATACAGTATAGTATGCTTACTTACTTTTTCTTATTTCTTGTGTTTTTTCCCCTAGTAATACATTGTTATTGATTATTGCGCTGTTGAGTTTGCAAGGCAGACTTTTCACTGCATGCGACATTAAAACTTGGAACGAGCTTCCCATTGTATTCGAACTGAGGGGTAGGTTAGGACCACGGGCATTCACACCTGACCCAATGGGCAATCAGCAAGCAGCTGTCTGAGCTACAAAGCCTTGGAAGTGCAATGTTATTCAACTGTTTTGATGCTATTCATTTAAACCGATATGATACCAATATTGGTTCGGGGAAAAAGTAAACAGATTTTGCATATCACTAGTTTATACAGTATGTACTAATCAACAGGCATACTACTACCACTAGTAGTGTACTCTACTTCATTAACAGGCATACTACTACCACTAGTAGTGTACTTACTTCATCAACAGGCATACTACTACCACTAGTAGTGTGTACTCTACTTCATCAACAGGCATACTACTACCACTAGTAGTGTGTACTCTACTTCATCAACAGGCATACTACTACCACTAGTAGTGTACTCTACTTCATCAGTAGGCATACTACTACTACCACTAGTAGTGTACTCTACTTCATCAACAGGCATACTACTACCACTAGTAGTGTGTACTCTACTTCATCAACAGGCATACTACTACCACTAGTAGTGTGTACTTACTTCATCAACATGCATACTACTACCACTAGTAGTGTACTTACTTCATAGGAAATGTAAGAGAGGTGTTCTTACCAGCTTCCCCCGGATCCCTGATTGTCCCTGGGGTCCTGGAGGCCCTCTAGCACCCTGGTGTTGAAAAACAAAAAAACTATGTCAAGGGAAATCAAATCATAGAACCTGAAATGAGTTTACTACTACCAACCTTGTCACATCTACTCAGAGCATGACAGCTCGTAACCCTGAAACATTACATTTTTACATTTTGTCATTTAGCAGACTCTCTTATCCAGAGAAGACAGTAGTGAGTTACAGTAGTGAGTGCATATATTTTCATACTGGGTTTTGACCTCAAACACTGTAGACTCCTATGACCTCTAACGCCATAAGGGTCTACAGTCATGTCTCAAGGCTAGAAGGCTCTGAACGTTGGTGTGGCAATTAACTCTGCGATGGCATTGTGGCAATGTCCAGATTACTCACATTGTCTCCTCTCTTCCCAGGGACACCAGAGGTGCCGACTGGACCAACAGAGCCATGAAGCCCCGGAGTTCCAGCAAGACCCTCAGCACCAGGATTCCCTCTATCTCCCTACAGACAGACAGACAGACAGACAGACAGACAGACAGACAGACAGACAGACAGACAGACAGACAGACAGACAGGACAGATTTTCTGGTGAAATGGTTTGATCATACATTTCCATAAAGTTTCTTGTCCATCTGTAGCTGTGTCTTACCCTGGCTCCTATAAGTCCATCCTTGCCAGGTACCCCATCAGACCCAGCATTACCCTGTAAAGACAGATTGCTGCATTAAGTTTACCTGTGCTGTATAGTACAGTATCCTTCTGTTACAGTACAGACCTGCTTTTCAGGGGAACTATTATAATTCCCACATGAATGAAAGGTGTAAGTATGTTTTAATCCACAGTTGGTTTAATGGAAATGTGTTCACTGAACCTACAGACAGAACAGTCATGGGTCAATTAAGTGAAAACACATACCGTAAGACCAAGGTCCCCTCTTGGTCCGGTTGCCCCTGGTAACCCGACTGCACCGACAGCACCCTTGCCTCCCCGAGTTCCGGGGGCACCTGATTTTCCGGGTGCACCCTGGGGAAAAAGTGTGACATCACTGGTCAGGACACAAATGGAAAGTGTATGAGTGTACTGTATATCTGACTGAGTCTTGGATTGGGACTCTGTTCAGTGTATAATGATACTACTCTCAAGACTATAGAAATGAATGGTGAATGTGAACTTGAGTTCCATACATACAGCAGTACCGGGGGGCCCAACCATCCCGCTCTCTCCTCTGACTCCAGGTATGCCCACAACACCTCGTTGTCCTGAGATGCCTGGTGGTCCCGCCGGCCCATCAGGGCCCTGTCAGAAACAAAGACCATCCCATTGGCCAATGGTAACTTCAGATATTTCCTAGTCTATCAAAAGAAGTATAGAGTAATGGAGGATGGCAGAGAAGTCTCGCTCTGTAAACCACTTTGAACGATACAGCTAAATGTTTTACTTCTGTAACTCTCTCATATTTACCCCTGGTCCATCCTCTCCAGGCTCTCCCTTGTCTCCTGGGCCACCTGCTTGGCCCGGGGCCCCTCTCTCTCCTACACGCCCAGGGCCTCCATTCTCGCCTCTAAGTCCAGGAGTACCTGCCTTCCCTGGGGTACCAATGTCTCCAGGCACCCCTACCTCACCCTGGAAGAGGGGAAAGACAACGTGAGTAATGGAATAACATATTTCACTATATTGCTATTGTTTATGAAATAATTTATTGGTGATCTCATAGGTAGAAAGTGATTTGATTGGTCAATAGTAGGATTAACTCACAACAGAGCCTGCTGGACCAACTCCCCCAGGGAATCCTGGGAAACCAGACCCACCCTGAAAATGACAGATGAAATTCTTATCAGAAAATATCAACATACTGTACTACATATTCTGTGAATTCCCTGGAAAAGCATTCCTACTCTGTGCTGAATAGCCATGATCAGGTCTATTTCTACAGTAAATACCATGGTGAAGTGTTTCTATGAATGCTCCAGCCGTTATATGTCACCCTCAGTACGACGCACTCACCGCGGCCCCTTGTGTTCCTCTGGCCCCCTTTAGTCCAGTCACACCAGCAGGACCCTGGGAACCAAGTTTACCAGCTGTTCCCTGGAGTCCCTGTGCTCCAGCCTCACCCTTCTGACCCCTCTCTCCTGGTTCACCTTTGACCCCGGGTTGCCCATCAGGACCCTGCGAAGAGTCGGACACAATGACCATGATTACTGGGCAGATTCATCGCAATGCGAAACGACTTCCAAGTCTTACCATGGAAATATTTACTATGTGGTTATATGGAAATGGTTATTAACTTTGACCATTACTGAAATTTGTATTCAACATTATACAGGAGGATGTTTGCAGCGTAATCTGTTCAGACATCACCTGTAACAACACCAAGCCAAGGTTGACAAATTAACAGAGCATGAAGGGACACAATACAACAGGGAAGGCGCCTGTCATAGCTGACACTATTGGGCGTGACAGACCGCCACATTGTTTGAAAGCCACTCACAGGAGACCCAGGGAATCCTACTGCACCGGTTGGACCAGGCTCCCCAGAAGCTCCCTATAACAGATGTTGGGTCAGAGGTCAGTACAGAGGTATATGATAACTATTAACAGTATGTTGCAATTGTCTTTTTTTACTATGGGACAATTGTACACAATTGTACACAAGACAACTTACAGTATTTCACGTGTCAATAGTTTTACAAAATGAATCGCAGTACTTACGGCCACTGCTCGCGCTCCTCGACGTCCAGGGGGCCCTTTAGGGCCGGCCTCTCCCTAAAACAAACAAATATAATATATTGTCTGGGTATCTGTGGTAGGCACTGAGGCCTTAATATGGATAGGTGTTCTCTGCTACAGTGTATGTTCATCTAGTCTGTCTGTCTAAGTGCTGTTGGTGACTGTATGCTGGATGCACCTTTAGGGTCTAGGCAGGGTTACTGTTAAAGCACTATGTGACAACTGATGATGTAAAGAGGCCTTCATGAATACATTTGAGTGAGTGAGTGAGTGAGTGAGTGAGTGAGTGAGTGAGTGAGTGAGTGAGTGAGTGAGTGAGTGAGTGAGTGAGTGAGTGAGTGAATGCTTTACCTTATCACCATTGAGCCCAATGCCTCCTGTTGGTCCAACTGGACCAGGAAGTCCCTTCAAATGAAAAACAAACAGGATTTCAAATATTCGACAACTTGCTGTGAACAACTTCCTATGGTTATGAAACCAATGAAACTAGAAGGTGCATCAAAAGGTCACTCCACTCCACCCAGGGCCTACAACTGGTTATGATGACGTCACTACATTTTGACATATCATTCAACTTGAACCTAACAGAATTTTGTTGTGGGTGACATTTTAAGATGTTATTTTTGCTTAAATCCTTGATGTAATCCATTTAGGTGACTCAGAAAGGTATGTGTAGACATGTATGTGTAAGGCAACTCTCACCCCGGGCCCGTCGTTTCCAGCAGTACCCTCGGTTCCTTTCTCACCAACTGAACCCTAAGGAGAGAAGAGGGGTCAGCAGAACAGGACTGCAGAATGAACCCACCCAGTTATAGCATGGAATACACCACTTTGAAGGGTTACAACTTGTAGTTCCTTCTAGTGTCTTGGACTCTGGAGGTACTTTGTGGACTTTACCAAGTTTTGGTTGATATTTTCCCCTCCAACACAGATACTTACCACATCTCCTTTAGGACCAGGAGAACCAGGGATACCCCTCTCCCCTGGCATCCCCTGCAGGCCTGCAGCTCCCCAACGGTTCCTTTAGTTCCAGACCCATCCTGGGGGAAGAACACACACAGAAACAACTCTCATATCATGTTTGTGGGAAATAACATGGATATATGAGGTTATCATTACATTGTTAATCTGCATTAGGCCTCCATCGTGGAAGAGATATCATTTGACAACCTGGTTAAATGACTGAATGAATAAAGACACAAATAAATTCATCTTTTAAAGTGATGTGTTCTAGACTTACCTTTGATCCCTCTGGTCCTGGCCCCCCTGAAATACCTTTGGGCCCCGGTAGTCCGTTAGTTCCCACATCACCTCTCTCTCCTGGG
Source organism: Salvelinus fontinalis (assembly GCF_029448725.1). Taxonomy (NCBI): domain Eukaryota; kingdom Metazoa; phylum Chordata; class Actinopteri; order Salmoniformes; family Salmonidae; genus Salvelinus; species Salvelinus fontinalis. The sequence continues at coordinate 34,617 of NW_026601449.1, forward strand.
ATGCCACGCTCACCCTGCGATACAATCACCCACTGGTCAGCTACAAACAACGTCTTTACAGCGCTGTATGTTATAAACAGGGCCTTGTGTTTTAGTTATCATGTCACATGACCTGGATTTTAAGCTTTTTCCAGAAATGAGAATTAGACCAAAAAATTAAAGCAATTGTCTGAAGATGGTGCTGGACCTTCTGACATTTTAAAAATGGGACAGTTTGATGAAAAAGCTTTACATGAAGATTAAAATCCAGGCCATGTGACATGATTAACAAAAACACAGTGCCCTAGTTACAAACCTTATTTTAGTAGTGAAGATAAGGACTGAACTCAAACAAAACCGCATTGGGGAAAAAACTGAATTTTGCCACACGATAGGTTTCCATTATGTATTAGGTAATTGTACTTCTGTATTGAAAAAATATCAATATGATTATGATTTCAGTTGGAAGATGCATTTTCTCTGCAGAGGGGCAGGGTTACTTTTCCCCTATTGCGGGTTGTATTCAAATGGGCATCAAATGAATAGATAAATCAGCTATTAAGATGGCTTACCCTTGGCCCTGTGAGACCAGCAGCCCCTCCCTCTCCAGCGATACCCTGGGAATGACAATACCAAAACCATTTCATCAACACAACAGACAGGCAGTTTCAATCCCCTCTTCCACCTTCCTTACTGTCCAATCCCCTTCCCTGACACACTTCCTGCATTTATACTTATGCTACATTTTTATTATATTCTACTGAGTTAATTTCCTTATTATTTTTGTATTCTTATCTTTTGCTATTTCTTATTGTTGTCACATTGTCGAGAGGGAACCTGCAAGTAAGCATTTCATTGGACTGTGTATACCATGTGTATCGTGGGCATACGACAAATCAACTCGAACTTGTTTACACAGGCAGCCTAATTTTGATATTTTTCCACTAATTGGTCTTTTGACCAACCAGAACAGCAATTTTGCCAAGAAGCAGGTTGACGTTTATGGGCCAGATTGAAAGTCAAAATTGGTGATATATCATAAACATTTATAAAAACAAAAATGGTCTTAATTTAAGGTTAGGGTTAGGCAAAAGGTTAGCATTGTGGTTAAGGTTAGGTTTAAAATAAGATTTTTTGACTTTGTGGCTGTGCCAGCATGTAACTACCCTGCAGAGCTGCCTCCAGAACATGAGTCATCCCAATAAATGCCAACCTGCTATCAATAATAGGGTAAAAGATCAGAATTGTGCTTCCTGTGTAAATGCAGCATTAAATAACCCAGAAACGTTGATGAACCTAATAGTAGTGTTGATCTATAACTCAACTCAAAAACCTGTTACATTTCTAGATTCTTACTGTAGATAATGAATGGACTGTGTTTCGTTATGTTGGCAGACTCATGACTGGTTAACATGTGCCTTTGTTTGGTCCATTGCAGGCAAAGGCACACATACCCAGTCATGCGTCTATCAACAGAACAACATTTAGTTCATTATCTAAAGAAATGATCTATTGTTGAAATGTAACATAAATAAGCTGTAAACAAATCAACTGTAAATAGAGCTTATTGTATGTCACAGTCGGGCGTGATGTCATACCGTACCTCAGCACCTGGTTTCCCAGACTCTCCGGGTGGACCAGCAGATCCAGGTAGACCCTGAAATACATCACACCATTATAGCTCTCATTTCCCCTTTATTGACTAGAACTATCACTAGTCTCTATTCTAGTAAATACAAGATGAATAAATCCCATGTGAAACAGCATACATGGAAGCCATTCATACCAGGAGGTCCTTGTTCTCCTCTCTTCCCTCCAACTCCCTAAAAGAAGTCAAGTATGGACAGGACAACCAGCAGCGGTTTAAGCTTACCATAACCCCATACAGTATTTCATGTTTAAACTGTGTTGGTATATATCGTTTAATTGAAACATATTAACCAGATACTTACTGCTGGACCAGCAGTGCCACCAGCGCCCATCTCTCCAGCTTTCCCATTAACCCCCTGTATGAGAAACAGTCCTCAGTGGTCAGTGTGTACTATGAGGTACTACAGCAGAGTTCTACCAGCTTATAATGGGAGAAAGCTTAGAATGGAAACTGAAAATGTTTTATTTAAGCAATAAGGCCCGAGAGGGTGTGGTACATGGCCAATATACCACGGCTAAGAGCTGTTCTTATGCACGGCTCAAGGCGGAGTGCCTGGATACAGCCCTTAGCCGTGGTATATTGGCCATATATCACAAACCCCCGAGGTGCCTTATTGCTATTATAAACTGGTTACCAACTTAATTAGAGCAGTAGAAATAAATGTTTTGTCATACCTGTGGGATACGGTTTGATATACCATGGCTGTCAACCAATCAGCATTCAGGGCTCGAACCACCCAGTTTATATTTGGAAATGAACCAGTTTGCGGGGCAGTTCCACCACCTACAAAATCCTATTTGAACCCCTGATGAGTGTAGTGTACTTACCCTCTGTCCTGCAACACCTGGGGTCCCCACTTCTCCTGCCTTACCAGGGTCTCCCTGAGAGGACAAATGAACAATGATCCACAATCAATAACATGTCAATGTTTCCCTCAGCCTATATCATATAAGTAGCATTCCTGTGTCTCTCCTGACATCGTATGGTCCATGGTAGACGCATTCAAACAACTACAGTATTTCATTCATCATTCTAAATGTGATGGGTTTAATGGAGCTGCTTCTACTGTATATTGTGGAAAGGAACACACACACATGATCTCCATAAAGTGTGGGTTACTTACAGTAAAGCCTTTTGGTCCTACTACACCCATGGTTCCAGCTGGACCTCTGGTACCATCTGACCCTGCTGGCCCTGGACCCCCATCCTCTCCTCCTCCTCCCTGAGAGAGAGGGGAAGGGGGGAGAGAGAAAGAGAGAGAGAGAGACAGAAACAGAGGTAGGTTGATGTTTGGCCTGTTTATAGATAAAAACATGTATTATACACTCCCCTGCATATTTAATATGTTTCTGAACACTTCTACATTAATTTGGATGCTGTCATGATTACGGATAATCATGAATGAATCATGAATAATGATGAGTGAGAAATCTACAGACACACAAATATCCTACCCCCCCAAAATGCTAAGCTATTGTAATGATGAGAGGTTAGGATGTTTTGGGGCCTGATCTGTGTGCATCTGAAACCTTCTTACTCATCATTCAGGATTATCCGTAACCATGGCAGCATCCACATTAATGTAGAAGTGTTCAGAAACATTCTCTTCTTATTTATAGTAAAAGTGACTCCAAAATTACACAATACATTATTCACCATTCATTTCTATTGGGCACAATGTAATCTGAAACACAACCAAAACAAACTGCAAATGCATCCAACAAGACTGTAGAGTCATTGCGTGCTAGGAATATGTGACCAAATACTAAACTTTTGACCTAATTTTAATAAACTATAAGTGAATTTGTCCAAATACTTATGACCCCTTCAAATGGGGTACTAGATACATAAAGTGCATTTATTTCAAAACGGTAAAACAGATACTGGTATGTATGAAATCACCTCATATAAAACATTTAAACTCAAATTGACTCCCGAGTGGTGCAGCGGTCTAAGGCAGTGCATCTCAGTGCTAGAGGCGTCACTACAGACCCTGGTTCGATTCTGGGCTGTATCACAACTGGCCGTGATCGGGAGTTCCATAGGGCGGTGCACAATTGTCCGGGTTAGGGGAGGGTTTGGCCGGTGTAGGCCGTCATTGTAAATAAGAATTTGTTCTTAACTGACTTGCCTAGTTAAATAAATATAAAAAAATCCAAAATTCTGTAGTACAGAGCCAAATTAAATGTTTTAACATCACTGTCCAAATGAATAGTGAAGTGAAGAGTCAAGCAGTGAAGTGAAGAGTCAAGCATTTCGCTACACTCGCATTAACATCTGCTAACCATGTGTATGTGACAAATAAATTTGATTTGAATAGGCAGGGGAGTAAATATAAACTCAGCAAAATAAGAAACATCCCTTTTTCAGGACTTTTCAAAGATAATACGTAAAAATCCAAATAACTTCACAGATCTTCATTGTAAAGGTTTAAACACTTTTTCCCATGCTTGTTCAATGAACCACAAACAATTAATGAACATGTACCTGTGAAACGGTCGTTAAGACACTAACAGCTTACAGACGGTAGGCAATTAAGGTCACAGTTATGAAAACTTAGGACAATAAAGAGGCCTTTCTACTGTCTCTGAAAAACACCAAAAGAAAGATGCCCAGGGTCCCTGCTCATCTGCGTGAACGTGCCTTAGGCATGCTGCAAGGAGGAATGAGGACTGATGTGGCCAGGGCAATAAATTGCAATGTCCGTACTGTGAGACGCCTAAGACAGTGCTACAGGGAGACAGGACGGACAGCTGATTGTCCTTGCAGTGGCAGACCACGTGTAACAACACCTGCACAGGATCGGTACATCCAAACATCACACCTGCGGGACAGGTACAGGATGGCAACAACAACTGCCCGAGTTACACCAGGAACGCACAATCCCTCCATCAGTGCTCAGACTGTCCGCAATAGGCCGAGAGAGGCTGGACTGAGGGCGTGTAGGCCTGTTGTAAGGCAGGTCCTCACCAGACATCACCGGCAACAACGTCGCCTATGGGCACAAGCCCACCGTCGCTGGACCTGACGGGACTGGCAAAAAGTGCTCTTCACTGATGAGTCGCGGTTTTGTCTCACCAGGGGTGATGGTCGGATTCGCTTTTATTGTCGAAGGAATGAGCGTTACACCGAGGCCTGTACTCTGGAGCAGGATCGATTTGGAGGTGGAGGGTCCGTCATGGTCTGGGGCGACGTGTCACAGCATCATCGGACTGAGCTTGTCATTGCAGGCAATCTCAACGCTGTGCGTTACAGGGAAGACATCCTCCTCCCTCATGTGGTACCCTTCCTGCAGGCTCATCCTGACATGTCCCTCCAGCATGACAATGCCACCAGCCATACTTCTCATTCTGTGCGTGATTTCCTGCAAGACAGGAATGTCAGTGTTCTGCCATGGCCAGCGAAGAGCCCGGATCTCAATCCTATTGAGCACGTCTGGGACCTGTTGGATCGGAGGGTGAGGGCAGGGCCATTCCCCCCAGAAATGTCCGGGAACTTGCAGGTGCCTTGGTGGAAGAGTGGGGTAACATCTCACAGCAAGAACTGGCAAATCTGGTGCAGTCCATGAGGAGGAGTTGCGTTGCAGTACTTAATGCAGCTGGTGGCCACACCAGATACTGACTGTTATTTTTGATTTTGACCCACCCCTTTGTTCAGGGACACATTATTCAATTTCTGTTCGTCACATGTCTGTGGAACTTGTTCAGTTTATGTATCAGTTGTTGAATCTTGTTATGTTCATACAAATATTTAGACGTGTTAATAAGTTTGCTGAAAATAAATGCAATTTACAATGAGGGGACGTTTCTTTTTTTGCTGAGTTTATATATATATATATAAATGGGTAGGGGAGTATATATATTTCCTGACTCATATCCACACACCATTGGTCCTTGGTGTCCCTCAGGACCCTGGGAGCCGAGAAGACCCGACAGACCCTGAGGAAAGAAAAGGGAGGATTTTAATAAAATGTTGACTCTTTTTTAGGTGGTTCTGTTCATGTACTTCTCATGTCTGTTTCATCTAGGATCAACATAAGCGTGATGATCACCACAAAGGAATTTTCTTCTGTGATAGAGAATGCTGACGAGAGGTAGAGGTGTGTTATCTCACCCGTGCCCCTGGAAGACCTGGCTCTCCAGTGCGTCCTGGGTCACCATCAGCACCTTTGGCACCAGATGACCCACCCAGTCCTCGCTCACCTTGGGCACCCTGATCACAGAATGGAGTGTGGCGTTTGAATGGCATAATATTATTATTCAATGACTTAACCCGGCTGACTTATTCTATAGATTGAAAGAGAAATCAACTTACCTTTTGACCAGGTAGCCCATCCTGACCAGGAAAACCTCTACTGCCAGGAGCACCCTGGAAATTACACATTGGTTTTAACAGAATTTGCTAAATGGTTTTGATTTTAATCAAATAATTTTACTGTTTGCTGTTATTGAATGTACTGAGGAAAGACAGAGAGAGAAAGAGAGAAAGAGAGAGAGAGAGAGAGAGAGAGAGAGAGAGAGAGAGAGAGAGAGAGAGAGAGAAAGAAAGAGAGAATGAGAGACAAGAGACAGAGACAGACAAAGTTCTTGTAGTGAGTGAAAGAGCTGATTTACTCTCTCTCCATTGGGTCCAGCGGCGCCTGAAGTCCCGGCGTCACCCCGTTCTCCCCTCTTCCCCTCCTCTCCCATGGGACCCAGCGCTCCATGATCACCAGGTGCACCCTGCAATGACGTCATAATCAAACAAGATGGCTGCCACATCATACATTTGTGTTTGTTATATTTTACTCTATGGCCTTTAAAGAACACCATAAAATGAATTGAATATATTGTAGTTGCACTCAACTTTGGGTGTGGATAAACGTACTTGTCCCTAGGAGCATCAAACTGCTCAACATGCACTAAGCACTTTAAAGCTGGTCTAGACTGATGGAATAGCCAAGTGGAAAATGTTGCTACCCTTGATGTTGTCTTTAACTCATTGCTCGATAATGCAAGAGACATTTCTGTCAAAGGCCCAATAAATGAACAAGCTGAACTTTGGAGGAAGGCTCAGATAGATATGTACCCCATTCAGAAAGAAACCAGCGCCAGCATGACCTGCCTTTCAACATAACCTGCCTTACAATATAACCTGCCTTTCAACGTCACCTGCCTTTCAACATCACCTGCCTTTCTACGTCACATGCATGTGTTGAAAGGCAGGTTGTTGCTATTGTACATTATTAAACCATGGAATTAGAGATACATTCATTATGACGGATTGTATATCTTACAGATTCTCCTTTGAATCCAGCCTCTCCTTTGAATCCGGGAACGCCTAAATCACCCTTGTGAGAAGAGAAGAATATGATGGATAGATGTTTCACATGACATTGTTTTTCAAGTCTACTGACAATGTACGATCTCAAGGTTTGAGAGCTAGCTTTTCCTGACGGCGTTATGAACATGTAGCCATATGATAGCATTTTAACTGGAGCATGGAAACCAGCAGTAGTTCCTATGACCTTTGTAACAGCTAGGGACCTGACAACCATTCTTGAGCCAAACAATGAAATGAGTGGTCAAAATTAAACAACAAATCTCTTACCAGTTGGCCCTTAGGCCCGGGCAGTCCAGTGGTTCCCTGTGGTCCGGGGGGCCCCGCGGGGCCAAGCAGTCCAGTCAGACCCTGGATACCTGGAGCTCCCTGGCGTAGAAATCACATCATTATGCAAAAAATAGGTATCTAACCTGTGTTCACCCATTGACATCAATGAATGACTTGTCTTACAGGACAGGCTGCCTTTTTGTCTCTTTGACTCTGTACCAGGGCCCATTCTGACAGGACAAACTGTAGTCTACTGTCTCTGTGACTCTGTGCCAGGGCCCATTCTGACAGGACAAACTGTAGTCTACTGTCTCTGTGACTCTGTACCAGGGCCCATTCTGACAGGACAAACTGTAGTCAACTGTCTCTGTGACTCTGTACCAGGGCCCATTCTAACAGGACAAGCTGTAGTCTACTGTCTCTGTGACTGTACCAGGGCCCATTCTAACAGGACAGGCTGTAGTCTACTGTCTCTGTGACTCTGTACCAGGGCCCATTCTAACAGGACAGGCTGTAGTCTACTGTCTCTGTGACTCTGTACCAGGGCCCATTCTAACAGGACAGGCTGTAGTCTACTGTCCAGACAGCATGGCATGTCGGGGCCAACACCCTGTTACATACATTCAAGGATTTTACATAATACATAATAATGAATAATACATCAGATATTAATATTTGGATGATTGGAAGGTGAGAGATATATTAGATTGAAGGAAGTAGCTGAAAAAGGAGATGAACAAGGAGAGATGAAAGTAGGTGAAGTTATACATACGGATGGTCCTTTGGCTCCGGCAGCACCCTCTGTTCCTGTTGGACCCTACAGAAATCAACATGTTTTTTATGTCATTTTTTAAAACTTAATTTAACCCGACAAGTCAGTTAAGCATAAAATGTACTTTCAATGGACGTTTCAATCAGAAACCAGATTCAGGAACATTTTCAGTGAATCAGTCTACACCCTGAAGTGGTGAGTTGTTGATAGTACAGTTACCGTAGGTGTAGAGATTATTAGCATCATGAAATAGCCAAACACCTGAATTCCCGTAGCTCCAGCCAATCCCACGCGTCCGGCCTCGCCTCTTGGTCCTTGCTGGCCCCCTGTTCCTCGTGCTCCTTGGGGCCCTGGTTGCCCCTGGAGACAACAGTGTCACAGTCAGAGTGTGTTTACATGCACTCTAATCAACCGTTGTTGAACAGATGCATAGCTCATAATGAACAAACACCCTCATAAAAACACCCTCATATAAACATCTTTATCGGAATAGAGTAGTCCGAATGGGCCTGTTTAGAATGAAATGTAATTCTGAGGGGGAAGGACTGGGTTATACGTTTGAGTCACCAATATGTAGTACATGGCTGGTGTGAAGAAGAGGACTATTAAAGAATGAACAGTACTCACCTTTATACCTGGACTACCTGGGAATCCTAGAGCTCCAGTGATCCCCATAGGACCCTAGAATCACATCACATCCAAGATGGTTGGTTGGTACAGTAGGCTGCATGTCATCCACACCTGGGGCTGTATCCAAAATGGCCCCTTATTCCCTTCACACTATAGACACTATATAGGAAATAGGGAGCCATTTTGGACACACTTCTGGTGTTGGTTAGTACTGAAAACATCACTTTTTCCCAGTTAACATCACTGCTGATTTGTAAATGTATAACACTTTTATACTGGCTTTCAGGAAAATAGTGTATTTTGAGTAGATACAGTGTTGCTTTTCATTTGTTATATTGAATTTGTAATACTGATTTGTGTATTATAATAATTTGATATGAAGGGTGATGTTTTGTTGGATGTTAGAGGTCGTACCTGTGGTCCTGCTTTCCCAATATGTCCAGATTCACCACGTTTCCCCTGTATGGAGAGAGATGCACAACTGAAAGAAGATTTGACAAATTCACCTCTATCATCTCATCATCAATGCACATCACCATAGGAGGACAGTGGCAGCATAGGCTGTCATTGTAAGCCAGGATGTCATTGTAAATAAGAATTTGTTCTTAATTGACTCGCCTGGATAAATCAAAAATAAAAACAAAGGTTACAACATGTGTCACTGATAAGCCAAAACAAAACATTTTGAACCTACATATAAACCAATGATGCCTCATGCCACATGTTGAATAAGAACTGACCTCAGATCAATTTAATTCAGGTGGGCAATCAATGGATTGAGGAGACGGAGCTGTGTAATGTAGAGTTATAGTAGTAGTAGTCATATCTCTCTTACCACAGGTCCAGTTGTGCCACTCCTTCCTCTCTCCCCTTGCATTCCTGCTGGACCCTACAATATATAGTATCGTGTTTCACATAATATTACACTCCTCACTAATAGATTGGACACATAACAGGGTATTTACAGCTATTAGTGTGTGTGAGTAACAGGTGTTACAATCATATAATCATTTAACTAATTGATTATGACCTACCGCAGGACCAGGGGGCCCCATTCCACCAGGAGTACCTGATGGGCCCTGTAAAATAACACACACACACACACACACACACACACACACACACACACACACACACACACACACACACACACACACACACACACACACACACACACACACACACACACACACACACACACACACACACACACACACACACACACACACACACACACACAGAGAGAGAGAGAGAGAGAGAGTCACGATATGTGCAGCAATTTCAAACAGAAACAGATCATTTTTAGATACTAACCTTGCGAAGCAGCACAAATATACAGATATGCATGATGATGAGTTTACCTTTGACCCAGCAGCACCAGATTGACCTCTCGCTCCTAGAAGACCTGCATGACCCTGTTGATGAGACATTAGCTCATCAGTTCTGATCAGGTCTGTTCTAGGCTCTAACGAATCTCACAGAAGTTCATAACAGCACAGTGCCAAGTTAACTATTTAAAGAACTGTACATGCAGCCATGCTTCAAACTACAGTACAGAGATATGAGCATTGTGATCATCCATGTGCTGCTGCTGACCTTAAGGCCTTTCAGTCCAGGGAGACCTGGCAGTCCTGGGAAACCTCTGGCACCCTGGAAATCACCACATTTAATCACTGTTTGACTTTCACATGTATAAGTACATACAGTGGCCCCATTAAAACAACAGTCTATTCTAGTTGTGGACTATTGTTCATTGGTTTTACTTACAAAATGAAGACTATTCAAGTTTAGGTTGAAGGCAATGGTACCTGCTTTCTTAACTAAGTACAGTTGGATGGGAAAATAAAGCACATCCATCCACAGTCTTACAACTCACTCTAATCATATGGAAATTGTTGTAAGTGGCATAATCAAAATCTTAAAATGTCTATCATAAAAGAAGTCTGTAATTAATTGTGTTTTTGCGAATGCCTTTGCATTCAACTGTCATTTGATTTGCAGTGACAGAGGAAGACATTCAATACAGATAATTGGTTGTTTGAAGGCTGACAGATAGTTGGTATCAGTTGAAAGACAGTTTGTTACTTACGGCAGATCCAGCGGCTCCTGTATCTCCATCTATTCCGGTTGGGCCAGATTCTCCCTGTGAAGGGAAAACATCATATTCACATAACATTCTCAGCTGCTAGAAGACATTACAGTACAGGTAGGTAACAAATAGTGGTAATTTTCACTCTCTCAGATGTAGACAAACAGCATTTCCCTTACAACAAAAGATTGCGGTTTTGAAACTGCAGTAAAAGTGACTTAATTGCAGTCAACTGTGGTATTTTGGATGCAGTGATTGCAGTTATACTGCACTGTCACTGCAATTACACTACAAAATTACTGTAGTAAAAAAGACTGATTTATTTTGGACGCCGTATTTGCAGCCTACTACCGTTATATTGCAGTCTAACTACAGTTATATTACAGTGTACTGCTGTTATACTGCACTCTGACTGCAATATCTTTTCATAAGGGTTCAACAGATGAACAGCACTTCAGAAAGGTAAACAAACAGCACTCCAACATAATGTCAAAGTGATTCTGGATGGGTGTGTAAAGCCTAGATGTTCAATGCAGTAAAGGTTGATGTAGAACAAAGGTCAATAAATAACATCTAAATCTCCATGTTGGGTTCGCTTAAGTGACATGCCCAAGAAGCTGGTGTTTGGAGGTGTCGCCACTTCCGCCGAAGTTGGTGCCTCTCCTTGTTCGGGCGGCGTTCGGCGCTCGTCGTCACCGGCTTTCTAGCTGCCACCGATCCATGTTTCTGTTTTCCATTTGTTATGTCTTGAGTGTACACACCTGGTTCCCATGAAGTTATTATTATTTCCCTATTTAACCCTCTGGTTGCCATGATGTTTTGTGCGTGATTACTCCTGGTTTGTGTTAGTCGTGTGTGTTAGGGTTGTTATCCCTGCGTGGATTATTTGGGCTGATTTATTTTTCACAGTAAAGTACGTCATTTACTCAGTTCTGTGTCCTGCTCTTGACTCCGTCCTCACCTCTGCACAACTGACATATGACAGGAGGACATATTGCCACGGTTCGTCTCGGGCCTTCAAACCAAGCCAATGTATCCTCCAAACACCAGCTTCAAAGTCATTACCACCGTTGTATAATCCTGAACAATGGTGTGTTAGGCAGTTTAGTGTTGTCTAATAGTCTAGAGGTTTAATTGTCACTTGGCATTATAACATCTCCGATAAGGGTTAAAAAAAAAAGAGTTAATGACACAACATGGCATGTTAGTGCAGAGTTAGACACACCAAGGTATTGGTGCTAATGTAGCCTGCACTAACAAGTTTTTCAACCCGCGCCTATTGAAGAAAGTATGCAGAGCTACCTACAATCTACATTAGCATCAAGATATTACACTTCCATAACATTTGTATTTGTTTTGATCAGTGGCATCCATGGTCTTTGGCTGTGTCCTACTTACTTTGGCTTGTCTACTACTTACTAAAACAATGTTCGGTGCAATCAATCAATCAATCAATCCAATGTATTTATAAAGCCCTTTTACATCAGCTGATGTCACCAAGTGCTGTACAGAAACCCAGCCTAAAACCCCAAACAGCAAGCAATGCAGATGTAGAAGCACGGTGGCTAGGAAAAACTCTGCACTAATCTTACTACATACTATGAAGGAACATATGCAGAAAGCAACCAATATCAACATACCAGGCTCATTGATACTCAGAAGACGTCATATCTAATGTGGGTTGTTCCTCACCACTGGCCCTATGGGTCCTGGTCAAAAGTATTGCACTATATAGGGAACAGGGACATGGACTCTGTTGGAGTGTAGAGTACCTACATCTGGTCCTGGTTTTCCTGGTGGGCCCTCAGGTCCTCTGGAACCAAAGCCACCCTGTATGAAAACAACATGTCCAATCACACACAGTCAATACAACATATAGCTCTGGTGTAACACCTCAAGACAGACTGTGATTGGTAGATATTGGTGTAACACATCAATACAGTGTGTGATTGGTAGATATTGGTGTAACACCTCAATACAGTGTGTGATTGGTAGATATTGGTGTAACACATCAATACAGTGTGTGATTGGTAGATATTGGTGTAACACCTCAATACAGTGTGTGATTGGTAGATATTGGTGTAACACCTCAATACAGTGTGTGATTGGTAGATATTGGTGTAACACCTCAATACAGTGTGTGATTGGTAGATATTGGTGTAACACCTCAATACAGTGTGTGATTGGTAGATATTGGTGCAACACCTCAATACAGTGTGTGATTGGTAGATATTGGTGTAACACCTCAAGACAGTGTGTGATTGGTAGAAATTGGTGTAACACCTCAAGACAGACTGTGATTGGTAGATATCGGTGTTACACCTCAATACAGTGTGTGATTGGTAGATATTGGTGTAAAACCTCAAGACGGTGTGTGATTGGTAGATATTGGTAAACAGTGTGTGATTGGTAGATATTGGTGTAACACCTCAATACAGTGTGTGATTGGTAGATATTGGTGTAACACATCAATATGGTGTGTGATTGGTAGATATTGGTGTAACACCTCAATATGGTGTGTGATTGGTAGATATTGGTGTAACACATCAATACAGTGTGTGATTGGTAGATATTGGTGTAACACATCAATATGGTGTGTGATTGGTAGATATTGGTGTAACACCTCAAGACAGACTGTGATTGGTAGATATCGGTGTAACACCTCAAGACAGTGTGTGAATGGTAGATATTGGTGTAACACATCAATACAGTGTGTGATTGGTAGATATTGGTGTAACACCTCAATACAGTGTGTGATTGGTAGATATTGGTGTAACACCTCAATACAGTGTGTGATTGGTAGATATTGGTAAACAGTGTGTGATTGGTAGATATTGGTGTAACACCTCAATACAGTGTGTGATTGGTAGATATTGGTGTAACACATCAATATGGTGTGTGATTGGTAGATATTGGTGTAACACCTCAATATGGTGTGTGATTGGTAGATATTGGTGTAACACCTCAATACAGTGTGTGATTGGTAGATATTGGTGTAACACATCAATATGGTGTGTGATTGGTAGATATTGGTGTAACACCTCAATATGGTGTGTGATTGGTAGATATTGGTGTAACACCTCAATATGGTGTGAGAGTGTAGCGGAGGTAGTTCAGTGATCCAAGCTGGTGTGATGATGATAACTTTGCCTGAGAACTGAAGACTGTGTTAGCTCCCTGAGATAATGCCTAAACCAGGAAGATTAGTCAGTTGATTCAGCCGCGGTATGATTTTTTATTGAGCGGATGGTCAGGAACATAATTACAAATAATTTGTAGACTGCAAATTGACATCAAGAAGCCCAAACAGATACAAATATTTGACCAAAAAAATAATAATTTCTAACCTTGCTTACATTTGAATGCAATCACAAACTGTTAAACTCTATATTATGCGCGCGAATACTTTGGAACCGATTTCTGATTTCCGTGGGCCGCCAGTTGGGAAACAATGGCCTTTTTTTGTTGAGTTAGCTCCCTGTGCTAATGCCTAGGCTTTAGCTCAATGGGGTAACAGTCTTCAAGCATGTAGGTGACCAGGATTCAAACCCAGTCAAAAAAAGCATCAGAGAGATGACTAATGCAGAGATTATGCATGGTTCTTACCATGGATCCTGGGTCTCCAACGTCTCCTGGGGCCCCCTGCCCCCCTGTAGGTCCCTACGAGACAGGGAGGAAAAGGAAATTATCACATGTCTGTCTGTTTACTTACAGAAATGATCTCCAGTAAGAACTGATGTCTGAAAGGTAGATATAGTCGACCATCTTTGACTTACTGGTTGACCGGACGGTCCAGGAGGCCCTCTTGGTCCTGCTTCACCCTAAAATATACATGGAGACAACATACAGAGACAGAGTAATGAGTAATGTAGGCACAAACGTAAATGAACTGTCGTTCAATCAAGCCCGCCAAAGACAATGTATAAGACAGGATGCAGCTGGAACGGAGCTGTCACGTTCCTGACCTATTTCTGTTAGTTTGTATGTGTTAGTTGGTCAGGACGTGAGTTTGGGTGGGCATTCTATGTTGTGTGTTTCTATGTTGGTTTAGGGTTGCCTGGTATGGCTCTTAATTAGAGGCAGGTGTTTTGCGTTACTCTAATTAAGAGTCATATTTAGGTAGGTCGTTTCACTGTGTTCGTGGTGGGTGGTTGTCTCCTGTGTCAGTGTTTGTCGCACCATACAGGACTGTTTCGGTTTGTTTGTTCATCGTTAATTTATGTGTAGGCTATTTTCCCTGTTCGTGCGTTATTCGTGTTATGTGAGTCCGTCGTTCAGGTCTGTCTACACCGTTTGTTGTTTTGTTAGTTTATTAGTCAAGTTCGTGTTTTCGTGTTATTCTTTAATAAATTATGTCTTCAAACTCCGCTGCATTTTGGTTCCCTCACTACTCCTCCTTTTCGGTTGAAGAGGTGGACCGCCGTTACAGAACCACCCACCGATCCAGAACCAAGCGGCGCGAAGTCGAGCAGGATTATACACAGGACTACTGGACTTGGGAGGACGAGCTGGATGGTAAAGGTCCTTGGGCTCAACCAGGGGAGTATCGCCGCCCCAAAGCTGAGCTGGAGGCAGCGAAAGCAGAGAGACGGAGATATGAGGAGGCAGCAAGGAAGCAAGGCTGGAGACCGGAATATCAAGCCCAAAACCGGCGTTATGAGGGGACGCGTCTAGCACGGAAGCCCGAAAAGCCCGTGAGTACCACCCAAAAATTTCTTGGGGGGGGAGGGGGGGCTAAGAGGTAGTGGGCCGAGGGCAGGTAGGAGACCTGCGCCCACTTCCCAGGCTTACCGTGGAGAGCGGGAGTACGGGCAGGCGCCGTGTTACGCAGTAGAGCGCACGGTGTCTCCTGTACGAGTGCATAGCCCAGTGCGGGTTATTCCACCTCCCCGCACTGGTAGGGCTAGATTGGGCATTGAGCCAGGTGTCATGAGGCCAGCTCAACGCGTCTGGTCTCCAGTGCGTCTCCTCGGGCCGGCTTACATGGCACCAGCCTTACTCATGGTGTCCCCGGTTCGCCTACACAGCCCGGTGCGGGTTATTCCACCTCCCCGCACTGGTCGGGCGACGGGGAGCATTCAACCAGGTAAGGTTGGGCAGGCTCGGTGCTCAAGGGAGCCAGTACGCCTTCACGGTCCGGTATTTCCGGCACTACCTCCCCGCCCCAGCCCAGTACCACCAGTGCCTACACTACGCACCAGGCTTCCAGTGCGTTTTCAGAGTCCTGTTCCTCCTCCACGCACTCTCCCTATGGTGCGTGTCTCCAGCCCAGTGCCTCCAGTTCCGGCACCGCGCACTAAGCCACCTGTGCGTCTCCTAAGTCCTGTGCACACTGTTGTTTCTCCCCGCACTCGTCCTGAGGTGCGTGCCCTCAGTCCGGTACCACGCACCAGGCATATAGTACGCTTCGAGAGGTCAGTGTGCCCTGTCCCTGCTCCCCGCACTAGGCTTGAAGTAGGTGTCCTCAGTCAG
>NW_026601450.1:0-4204 GCF_029448725.1 Salvelinus fontinalis
TCTCTCTCTCTCTCTCTCTCTCTCTCTCTCTCTCTCTCTCTCTCTCTCTCTCTCTCTCTCTCTCTCTCTCTCTCTCTCTCTCTCCACCCCCTTCTATTGTTGTCTCAGACAGATCCTGTGTTCAACCTGGCAACAGTAAGACGGTTGTGTTCAGGAGAGCGTGTAATGTGTGTGATGGTAGACTGTACTATCTGAGATGTACTTCAACCTGCCCACAGTGGATGCGTCTCAAATGACACCCAATTCCCTCTATAGTGAACTACTGTTTACCAGAGCTGTACAGGCCCATTTTGGACAGCCAGTCTCTCCGGGGCCTATCTGGTCACAGCAGCCTTGTCCTGTCGCCCACCACACCTGATAAACGTCCTGGGAATATGACCCCTGAACCCTAGGGTCCCCAGCTGGTACCCTGGCCTCCTGTTGAAGGCCACCCAGCCACAAAACCAGAGATAGCATGTCACTGTGTACAGTAACTCATGTTGTTACATGTACAATTTACATCTAAGTGCTGCTATGTACAAGACTAATTAGTAATTAAGAGCTTTTCCTTGTCCGGGTCACAAGGTTGGGGAAAAACTCGGGGGTAGATGGAGTCAGGGGTAGATGGAGTCAGGGGTAGATGGAGTCGGGGGTAGATGGAGTCGGGGGTAGATGGAGTCGGGGGTAGATGGAGTCGGGGGTAGATGGAGTCGGGGGTAGATGGAGTCGGGGGTAGAAGGAGTCGGGGGTAGATGGAGTCGGGGGTAGATGGAGTCGGGGGTAGATGGAGTCGGGGGTAGATGGAGTCGGGGTAGATGGAGTCAGGGGTAGATGGAGTCAGGGGTAGATGGAGTCAGGGGTAGATGGAGTCAGGGGTAGATGGAGTCAGGGGTAGATGGAGTCAGGGGTAGATAGAGTCAGGGGTAGATGGAATCAGCGGTAGATGGAGTCAGGGGCAGAAGAAGTCAGGGGTAGATGGAGTCAGGGGTAGATGGAGTCAGGGGTAGATAGTCAGGGGTAGATAGTCAGGGGTAGATGGAGTCAGGGGTAGATGGAGTCAGGGGTGACCTATAGGGTTTTCCTCTTGGAGCCACACACTTGTGTCCACATGTCTGTGTTTCTGTCACTGAGGCTGTCAACACATGGCCTTGTCTGCCTCCCCCGCACCTTCCCCTGCCACACCTCCGACCCCAGCCAGACTGTCCCCGTGCCCAGAGCGTCAGTGAGACTTCTACGTCTCGGTGGCACCTCCAGTATCGGTCCACTGGGCCACCAGTCAGGCCTGTCTGGAAGATAGTGGCAAGTGGCCAGAGTTGGAGATAGTGGTCCGTTTTTTTCCACTGCTTTTCCACCAACCACCCATCCTGTTGACCTCGTGGACACAGCTGGTCATACGTGTTGATACCTGGAGCAGGCTGAGACAAAACAAGGGGACACTTTGTATAGGATTTACTCCTCTATCTCACAGACTGCTCCTGTTATCACGCTGCCCTCTTAGTAGCTCCTCACTAGAATGTGTGCCAGTTCTTCTCTCTGCTGCACTCCGTTTTAACCCTTGTAGACAGACAACAAAATGTCTCTAAAACAGACCTGAACGAATGTCAAGGTGTCTTCCTACCAGGGACAAATTCTGATCAACATGAGGACCAAAAACCCAATTATTTTCTTAAATAGCATCATCAGCAGACAACACCTAAGAACCATGAGCCTCACCTCTAAATCCATCTGCTGAGTAACGATCCATCAAGACAAGTCCCTGATTATGGATCCATTGAGATCATTTGAGATCCATTGAGGTAATTTGAGATCCATTGAGATCATTTGAGATCATTTGAGATAATTTGAGATCCATTGAGATCCATTGGGATCCTTTGAGATAATTTGAGATCCATTGAGATCCACTGAGATCATTTGAGATCCATTGAGATCCATTGAGATCCATTGAGATCCATTGAGATCCATTGAGGTCATTTGAGGTCATTTGAGATCATTTCATGTCACCCAATTTCGATATGATTGCTTCCTCTTCTCTAAAGATGAAAATCGTTTCCAAATACGACCATTTTGTTCCCATGATTGTCCTAATTTGACTTGTCCTTGTGTGAGTAAGCGGGGCCCGGTCGTTGGGGGAGTATTGGAGCAGGGCCGTCCCAGCTGTTTCTGTTATTTGTTCATCTGGTCCTCTGATGGATCCAGGCACCAGACTCCATACGTACCCCAGGCCCCAGCCCCAGACTCAGCCTCCTGTAGCTAAGGCTGAGAGGCTATGTTCAGGAGGAGACCACAACATTACCAGGGTGCTCTGATCTCTGCTGTTGTACGATATCGCGGGAGATTAGCATTTTGCATACATCCTCATTAAAACCCCTTTAGTAATCAGTTGTTGCATCTCTGAAGGGAAGATCCAACCACCACCTTCATCACCACCACCACCACCACCACCACCACCACCATCACCAGCATCACCATCACCACCACCACCACCACCACCACCACCACCACCACCACCACCACCATCCCCACCACCATCATCATCACCACCACCACCACCACCACCACCATCACCATCACCACCACCACCACCACCATCATCACCACCATCCCCACCACCATCATCATCACCATCACCATCACCATCACCACCACCACCATCACCATCACCACCACCACCCCACCACCCCTATAGAGCTAAAGCTCCCCTTAGACAGACCACTCTCAGCAGAGATACAGTTCCCCTTAGACAGACCACTCTCAGCAGAGATACAGCTCCCCTTAGACAGACCACTCTCAGCAGAGATACAGTTCCCTTTAGACAGACCACTCTCAGCAGAGATACAGCTCCCCTTAGACAGACCACTCTCAGCAGAGATACAGTTCCCTTTAGACAGACCACTCTCAGCAGAGATACAGTTCCCCTTAGACAGACCACTCTCAGCAGAGATACAGTTCCCCTTAGACAGACCACTCTCAGCAGAGATACAGTTCCCCTTAGACAGACCACTCTCAGCAGAGATACAGTTCCCTTTAGACAGACCACTCTCAGCAGAGATACAGTTCCCTTTAGACAGACCACTCTCAGTAGAGATACAGCTCCCCTTAGACAGACCACCCCCAGCAGAGATACAGTTCCCCTTAGACAGACCACCCTCAGCAGAGATACAGTTCCCCTTAGACAGACCACTCTCAGCAGATACAGTTCCCCTTAGACAGACCACTCTCAGCAGAGATACAGTTCCCTTTAGACAGACCACTCTCAGCAGAGATACAGTTCCCCTTAGACAGACCACTCTCAGTAGAGATACAGTTCCCCTTAGACAGACCACCCTCAGCAGAGATACAGTTCCCCTTAGACAGACCACTCTCAGCAGAGATACAGTTCCCCTTAGACAGACCACTCTCAGCAGAGATACAGTTCCCTTTAGACAGACCACCCTCAGCAGAGATACAGTTCCCCTTAGACAGACCACCCTCAGCAGAGATACAGTTCCCCTTAGACAGACCCCCCTCAACAGAGATTCAGTTCCCCTTAGACAGACCACTCTCAGCAGAGATACAGTTCCCTTTATACAGACCACCCTCAGCAGAGATACAGTTCCCTTTAGACAGACCACCCTCAGCAGAGATACAGTTCCCCTTAGACAGACCACTCTCAGCAGAGATACAGTTCCCTTTATACAGACCACCCTCAGCAGAGATACAGTTCCCTTTAGACAGACCACCCTCAACAGAGATACAGTTCCCTTTATACAGACCACCCTCAGCAGAGATACAGTTCCCCTTAGACAGACCACCCTCAGCAGAGATACAGTTCCCCTTAGACAGACCACTCTCAGCAGAGATACAGTTCCCCTTAGACAGACCACCCTCAGCAGAGATACAGTTCCCCTTAGACAGACCACTCTCAGTAGAGATACAGTTCCCCTTAGACAGACAACTCTCAACAGAGATACAGTTCCCCTTTAGACAGACCACCCTCAGCAGAGATACAGTTCCCCTTAGACAGACCACCCTCAGCAGAGATACAGTTCCCCTTTAGACAGACCACCCTCAGCAGAGATACAGTTCCCCTTAGACAGACCACCCTCAGCAGAGATACAGTTCCCCTTAGACAGACCACCCTCAGTAGAGATACAGTTCCCCTTAGACAGACCACTCTCAGCAGAGATACAGTTCCCCTTAGACAGACCACCCTCAGCAGAGATACAGTTCCCCTTAGACAGACCAC
>NW_026601450.1:4378-21878 GCF_029448725.1 Salvelinus fontinalis
CTCAGCAGAGATACAGTTCCCCTTAGACAGACCCCCCTCAGCAGAGATTCAGTTCCCCTTAGACAGACCACCCTCAGCAGAGATACAGTTCCCCTTAGACAGACCACTCTCAGCAGAGATACAGTTCCCCTTAGACAGACCACCCTCAGCAGAGATACAGTTCCCCTTAGACAGACCACCCTCAGCAGAGATACAGTTCCCCTTAGACAGACCACCCTCAGCAGAGATACAGTTCCCCTTAGACAGACCACCCTCAACAGAGATACAGTTCCCCTTAGACAGACCACTCTCAGCAGAGATACAGTTCCCCTTAGACAGACCACTCTCAGCAGAGATACAGTTCCCCTTAGACAGACCACCCTCAGCAGAGATACAGTTCCCCTTAGACAGACCACCCTCAGCAGAGATACAGTTCCCCTTAGACAGACCACCCTCAGCAGAGATACAGTTCCCCTTAGACAGACCACTCTCAGCAGAGATACAGTTCCCCTTAGACAGACCACCCTCAGCAGAGATACAGTTCCCCTTAGACAGACCACCCTCAGCAGAGATACAGTTCCCCTTAGACAGACCACTCTCAGCAGAGATACAGTTCCCCTTAGACAGACCACTCTCAGCAGAGATACAGTTCCCCTTAGACAGACCACCCTCAGCAGAGATACAGTTCCCCTTAGACAGACCACTCTCAGCAGAGATACAGTTCCCCTTAGACAGACCACCCTCAGCAGAGATACAGTTCCCCTTAGACAGACCACTCTCAGCAGAGATACAGTTCCCCTTAGACAGACCACCCTCAGCAGAGATACAGTTCCCCTTAGACAGACCACTCTCAGCAGAGATACAGTTCCCCTTAGACAGACCACCCTCAGCAGAGATACAGTTCCCCTTAGACAGACCACCCTCAGCAGAGATACAGTTCCCCTTAGACAGACCACTCTCAGCAGAGATACAGTTCCCCTTAGACAGACCACCCTCAGCAGAGATACAGTTCCCCTTAGACAGACCACCCTCAGCAGAGATACAGTTCCCCTTAGACAGACCACTCTCAGCAGAGATACAGTTCCCTTAGACAGACCACTCTCAGCAGAGATACAGTTCCCCTTAGACAGACCACCCTCAGCAGAGATACAGTTCCCCTTAGACAGACCACCCTCAGCAGAGATACAGTTCCCCTTAGACAGACCACTCTCAGCAGAGATACAGTTCCCTTAGACAGACCACTCTCAGCAGAGATACAGTTCCCCTTAGACAGACCACCCTCAGCAGAGATACAGCTCTCTGCCTCCCTGCCAAGCCGTGTCCCTGGCATCACTTGCCTCGCTTCTTTAACCATGAACAACCGAGAAAAACAATCGCAGTAAACTCTGCCCTGTCTGCCTCCCTGTTGCCTCCGATGGGACTGAACAGAACCTGACTGTCCATTTTGGTGAAGTTTTGAAGGCTGAAATGGGCTACAGATGCTAAATAAACTAAGTGGGAACTAGGGGAAAGGTGGTGTGTGTGTGTGTGTGTGTGTGTGTGTGTGTGTGTGTGTGTGTGTGTGTGTGTGTGTGTGTGTGTGTGTGTGTGTGTGTGTGTGTGTGTGTGTGTGTGTGTGTGTGTGTGTGTGTGTGTGAAAGGTGGTTGTTTCTGACTGAGGCAGTACACATTGATCTGATTCATACACAAGGTCTGCTTTGATTACTGCCACGTTTAATCAGCAACATCAGTCATCCATGTTGTTAACATATTATTGTTTACACAAAATCAAAGTTGGGTGGGCTGACTATTGTAGTGTTAGTGATTGCAGCTCCGCTTCTCTTCCTACTTCCAATACAGTATTTTCATTGAGATCTTTCCAATGAGGCCTTCAAATGAGAGCAACAATGTGCTGCTTTATGTGGGATAATGTATGTTTTATAATATAACGTTAATCAAATCGTTACCAAATGTTTTCCTAGAAAGTCAGCTCACTAGAGGCTGATACAACCTCACGCGGCCGGTGACAGAGTCTACTCCAGTTCATGTTGGACTGCTCACGTGTTCTCTCTAAATCCTTTTCCAGAGTGGTTTTCCATACCACCCAGGCCCTGTGTGTCCCTTACTGATTTCCTCTGGTGAAAAATAGCTGCTACGGTACCTGGGACAGAAAGAAGGGTTACGTCCCAGAATGTGTGTGTGTGTTACGTCCCAGAATGATCTGCTTGGCCCAACTGCAATTTTAGAAGGAGACAGGGAGGTGTGTGCTGATTCAGGGGATGCAGTGCAGGAGGTGGATGTTCCCATTAAAGCAGCAATCAGCAGTTGAAACAATAACAAAGCAGATCCCAACCACTGTTTAGGTAAAAAGCTGAGGGATGGGACTGGAAAAATAGAACCACTCTCAAATTCATAGACAGGGCTATGGACTGACCATCGACGATAACAAAATTATAGTTTTAACCATGTTTGGAGGCTAAATAGAGTTTGTTTACAATTAAGTAAAACAAGCTTATATCTTTGGTTCTGATGGGGTACGACAGTTGAACTAAACTCATGAGGCATTTATAAGTTATATTCTTCAAGAATCAATGGGTAAATATTATTAATTTCTAAGTCCAAAATTGGATGTACCAACTGCATATTGCCCCATTAAGAGCTACTGCTGCTCTGAGAGGGGAGGAGGGTTGGAGTGTCACCTCTGTCTCTCTCATTCTTCCGTTCTCTCTTTTTATCTCCCCTTTCTCCCCCCCCCTCCCTCCCTCCCTCCCTCCCTCCCTCCCTCCCTCCCTCCCTCCCTCCCTCCCTCCTTCTCTCCTTCTCTCCCTCCCTCCCTCCCTCCCTCCCTCCCTCCCTCCCTCCCTCCTTCCATCCCCAACGTGGCCTTTATCTGGCCTGTTCCATTAGACCAGACTTGTGTTGAACATAATATAAGTGCTCTGCTACTGCTGTTCTCAGGAGGCTGGTGAGGCTGGTGAGGATGGTGAGGCGGGTGAGGCGGGTGAGGCTGGTGAGGCGGGTGTGGCGGGTGTGGCTGGTGAGGCGGGTGAGGCGGGTGAGGCTGGTGAGGCGGGTGTGGCTGGTGAGGCTGGTGAGGCGGGTGAGGCTGGTGAGGCTGGTGAGGCGGGTGAGGCTGGTGAGGCGGGTGAGGCTGGTGAGGCGGGTGTGGCTGGTGAGGCTGGTGAGGCTGGTGAGGCGGGTGAGGCGGGTGAGGCTGGTGAGGCTGGTGAGGCTGGTGAGGCGGGTGAGGCGGGTGAGGCGGGTGAGGCGGGTGAGGCTGGTGAGGCGGGTGAGGCGGGTGAGACTGGTGAGGCGGGTGTGGCTGGTGAGGCTGGTGAGACTGGTGAGACTGGTGAGACTGGTGTGGCGGGTGAAGCTGGGGTGACTGGTGAGACTGGTGAGGCTGAGGCGGCTGGTGAGACTGGGGAGACTGGTGAGGCGGGTGAAGCTGGGGTGACTGGTGAGACTGGGGAGACTGGTGAGGCTGGTGTGGCTGGTGAGGCTGGTGTGGCGGGTGAAGCTGGGGTGACTGGTGAGACTGGTGAGGCTGAGGCGGCTGGTGAGACTGGTGAGACTGGTGAGGCGGGTGAAGCTGGGGTGACTGGTGAGACTGGGGAGACTGGTGAGGCTGGTGTGGCTGGTGAGGCTGGTGTGGCGGGTGAAGCTGGGGTGACTGGTGAGACTGGTGAGGCTGAGGCGGCTGGTGAGACTGGTGTGACTGGTGAGGCGGGTGAAGCTGGGGTGACTGGTGAGACTGGGGAGACTGGTGAGGCTGGTGTGGCTGGTGAGGCTGGTGTGGCGGGTGAAGCTGGGGTGACTGGTGAGACTGGTGAGGCTGAGGCGGCTGGTGAGACTGGTGAGACTGGTGAGGCGGGTGAAGCTGGGGTGACTGGTGAGGCTGGTGAGGCGGGTGAAGCTGGGGTGACTGGTGAGACTGGTGAGGCGGGTGAAGCTGGGGTGACTGGTGAGACTGGTGAGGCGGGTGAAGCTGGGGTGACTGGTGAGACTGGTGAGGCTGAGGCGGCTGGTGAGACTGGTGAGACTGGTGAGGCGGGTGAAGCTGGGGTGACTGGTGAGACTGGGGAGACTGGTGAGGCTGGTGTGGCTGGTGAGGCTTGGGAGACTGGTGTGGCGGGTGAAGCTGGGGTGACTGGTGAGACTGGTGAGGCTGAGGCGGCTGGTGAGACTGATGAGACTGGTGAGGCGGGTGAAGCTGGGGTGACTGGTGAGACTGGGGAGACTGGTGAGGCTGGTGTGGCTGGTGAGGCTGGTGTGGCGGGTGAAGCTGGGGTGACTGGTGAGACTGGTGAGGCTGAGGCGGCTGGTGAGACTGGTGAGACTGGTGAGGCGGGTGAAGCTGGGGTGACTGGTGAGACTGGGGAGACTGGTGAGGCTGGTGTGGCTGGTGAGGCTGGTGTGGCGGGTGAAGCTGGGGTGACTGGTGAGACTGGTGAGGCTGAGGCGGCTGGTGAGACTGGTGAGACTGGTGAGGCGGGTGAAGCTGGGGTGACTGGTGAGACTGGGGAGACTGGTGAGGCTGGTGTGGCTGGTGAGGCTGGTGTGGCGGGTGAAGCTGGGGTGACTGGTGAGACTGGTGAGGCTGAGGCGGCTGGTGAGACTGGTGAGACTGGTGAGGCGGGTGAAGCTGGGGTGACTGGTGAGACTGGGGAGACTGGTGAGGCTGGTGTGGCTGGTGAGGCTGGTGAGGCGGGTGAAGCTGGGGTGACTGGTGAGGCTGGTGAGGCGGGTGAAGCTGGGGTGACTGGTGAGACTGGTGAGGCGGGTGAAGCTGGGGTGACTGGTGAGACTGGTGAGGCGGGTGAAGCTGGGGTGACTGGTGAGACTGGTGAGGCTGAGGCGGCTGGTGAGACTGGTGAGACTGGTGAGGCGGGTGAAGCTGGGGTGACTGGTGAGGCTGGTGAGGCGGGTGAAGCTGGGGTGACTGGTGAGACTGGTGAGGCGGGTGAAGCTGGGGTGACTGGTGAGACTGGTGAGGCGGGTGAAGCTGGGGTGACTGGTGAGGCTGGTGAGGCGGGTGAAGCTGGGGAGACTAGGGAGACTAGTGAGGCGGGTGAAGCTGGGGTGACTGGTGAGACTGGTGCGTGTGGTGAGGCTGGTGAGGCTGAGGCAGCTGGTGAGACTGGTGAGTCTGGGGAGGCTGGTGATGCTGGTGAGACTGGTGAGGCTGGTGAGGCTGAGGCGGCTGGTGAGGCTTGGGAGACTGGTGAGACGGGTGAAGCTGGGGAGACTGGTGAGACTGGTGAGGCGGGTGAGACTGGTGAGTCTGGGGAGGATGGTGAGGCTGGTGATGCTGGTGAGACTGGTGAGGCTGGTGAGGCTGAGGCTGCTGGTGAGACTGGTGAGTCTGGGGAGGATGGTGAGGCTGGTGATGCTGGTGAGACTGGTGAGGCTGGTGAGGCTGAGGCTGCTGGTGAGACTGGTGCGTGTGGTGAGGCTGGTGAGGCTGAGGCAGCTGGTGAGACTGGTGAGTCTGGGGAGGCTGGTGATGCTGGTGAGACTGGTGAGGCTGGTGAGGCTGAGGCGGCTGGTGAGGCTGGGGAGACTGGTGAGGCTGGTGAAGCTGGGGAGACTGGTGAGGCTGGTGAAGCTGGTGAAGCTGGTGAGTCTGGTGAGGCTGGGGCGGCTGGGGAGACTGGTGAAGCTGGTGAGGCGGGTGAGATTTGAGCGGCTGGAGAGGATGGGGAGGCTAGTGAGACTGGGGAGCCTGGCGAGGCGGGTGAGATTTGAGCGGCTGGGGAGGATGGGGAGGCTAGTGAGACTGGGGAGCCTGGCAAGGCTAGTAGTAGTGGTAGTGACTGGTTATAGTAGTGGTAGTGTCTCCTGTAGTAATGGTGGTGACTGGTTATAGTTATAGTAGTGGTAGTGTCTACAGTAGTAATGGTGGTGACTGGTTATAGTAGTGGTTGTGTCTCCAGTAGTAATGGTAGTGACTGGTTATAGTTATAGTAGTGGTAGTGTCTACAGTAGTAATGGTGGTGACTGGTTATAGTAGTGGTAGTGTCTCCTGTAGTAATGGTAGTGACTGGTTATAGTAGTGGTAGTGTCTACAGTAGTAATGGTAGTGACTGGTTATAGTTATAGTAGTGGTAGTGTCTCCAGTAGTAATGGTAGTGACTGGTTATAGTTATAGTAGTGGTAGTGTCTCCAGTAGTAATGGTAGTGACTGGTTATAGTTATAGTAGTGTTAGTGTCTACAGTAGTAATGGTAGTGACTGGTTATAGTTATAGTAGTGGTAGTGTCTACAGTAGTAATGGTAGTGACTGGTTATAGTAGTGGTAGTGTCTCCAGTAGTAATGGTGGTGACTGGTTATAGTTATAGTAGTGTTAGTGTCTCCAGTAGTAATGGTGGTGACTGGTTATAGTAGTGGTAGTGTCTACAGTAGTAATGGTAGTGACTGGTTATAGTTATAGTAGTGGTAGTGTCTACAGTAGTTGTGGTAGTGACTGGTTATAGTAGTGGTAGTGTCTCTGGTAGTAATGGTAGTGACTGGTTATAGTTATAGTAGTGGTAGTGTCTACAGTAGTAATGGTAGTGACTGGTTATAGTAGTGGTAGTGTCTACTGTAGTAATGGTGGTGACTGGTTATAGTTATAGTAGTGTTAGTGTCTACAGTAGTTGTGGTAGTGACTGGTTATAGTTATAGTAGTGGTAGTGACTGGTTATAGTTATAGTAGTGGTAGTGTCTACAGTAGTAATGGTAGTGACTGGTTATAGTTATAGTAGTGGTAGTGTCTCCAGTAGTAATGGTAGTGACTGGTTATAGTAGTGGTAGTGTCTCCAGTAGTAATGGTAGTGACTGGTTATAGTAGTGGTAGTGTTTCCAGTAGTAATGGTGGTGACTGGTTATAGTTATAGTAGTGGTAGTGTCTACAGTAGTAATGGTAGTGACTGGTTATAGTTATAGTAGTGGTAGTGTCTACAGTAGTAATGGTAGTGACTGGTTATAGTTATAGTAGTGGTAGTGTCTACAGTAGTAATGGTGGTGACTGGTTATAGTAGTGGTAGTGTCTCCAGTAGTAATGGTGGTGACTGGTTATAGTTATAGTAGTGATAGTCTCTACAGTAGTAATGGTGGTGACTGGTTATAGTAGTGGTAGTGTCTACAGTAGTAATGGTGGTGACTGGTTATAGTAGTGGTAGTGTCTACAGTAGCAATGGTAGTGACTGGTTATAGTTATAGTAGTGGTAGTGTCTACAGTAGTAATGGTAGTGACTGGTTATAGTTATAGTACTGGTAGTGTCTCTGGTAGTAATGGTAGTGACTGGTTATAGTTATAGTAGTGGTAGTGTCTACAGTAGTAATGGTAGTGACTGGTTATAGTTATAGTACTGGTAGTGTCTACAGTAGTAATGGTGGTGACTGGTTAGAGTTATAGGAGTTGTAGTGTCTCCTGTAGTAATGGTAGTGACTGGTTATAGTTATAGTAGTGGTAGTGACTGGTTATAGTTATAGTAGTGGTAGTGTCTACAGTAGTAATGGTAGTGACTGGTTATAGTTATAGTAGTGGTAGTGTCTACAGTAGTAATGGTAGTGACTGGTTATAGTTATAGTACTGGTAGTGTCTACAGTAGTAATGGTGGTGACTGGTTATAGTTATAGCAGTTGTAGTGTCTCCTGTAGTAATGGTAGTGACTGGTTATAGTAGTGGTAGTGTCTCCAGTAGTAATGGTGGTGACTGGTTATAGTTATAGTAGTGGTAGTGTCTACAGTAGTAATGGTAGTGACTGGTTATAGTAGTGGTAGTGTCTACAGTAGTAATGGTAGTGACTGGTTATAGTAGTGGTAGTGTCTCCAGTAGTAATGGTGGTGACTGGTTATAGTTATAGTACTGGTAGTGTCTCCAGTAGTAATGGTGGTGACTGGTTATAGTTATAGTACTGGTAGTGTCTCCAGTAGTAATGGGGGTGACTGGTTATAGTAGTGGTAGTGTTTACAGTAGTAATGGTAGTGACTGGTTATAGTTATAGTAGTGGTAGTGTCTACAGTAGTAATGGTAGTGACTGGTTATAGTTATAGTAGTGGTAGTGTCTACAGTAGTAATGGTAGTGACTGGTTATAGTTATAGTAGTGGTAGTGTCTATAGTAGTAATGGTAGTGACTGGTTATAGTAGTGGTAGTGTCTACAGTAGTAATGGTAGTGACTGGTTATAGTAGTGGTAGTGTCTACAGTAGTAATGGTAGTGACTGGTTATAGTTATAGTAGTGGTAGTTTCTCCAGTAGTAATGGTGGTGACTGGTTATAGTTATAGTAGTGGTATTGTCTACAGTAGTAATGGTGGTGACTGGTTATAGTTATAGTAGTGCAAATTTAATAGTTATAGTTACAGTAGTAGTTTTGTAGCTGTGGTCAGTAGTTGTGGTTTAGTGGTTGTGTGGTCAGTAGTTGTGTGGTTGTGGTCTGTAGTTGTGTGGTAGTTTTCAGTAGTTGTGGTCAGTAGTTGTGTGGTTGTGGTCTGTAATTGTGTTGTTGTGGCTTGCAGTTGTGGCCAGTAGTTGTGTTGTTTCGGCCAGTAGTTGTGGTCAGTAGTTGTGGTTTAGTAGTTGTGTGATAAATAGTTGTGTGGCTGTGGTCAGTAGCTGTGGTCTGTAGTTGTGGTCAGTAGTTGTGTGGTCAGTAGTTTTGTGGTTGTGGTCAGTAGTTGTGGTCAGTAGTTGTGTGGCTGTGGTCAGTAGTTGTGTGGTTGTGGTCTGTAGTTGTGGTCAGTAGTTATGCTGTTGTGGTCAGTAGTTGTGGTCAGTAGTTGTGGTCAGTAGTTGTGTTGTTGTGGCCAGTAGTTGTAGTCAGTAGTTGTGTGGTTGTGGTCAGTAGTTGTGGTCAGTAGTTGTGTTGTTGTGATCAGTAGTTGTGGTCAGTAATTGTGCTGTTGTGATCAGTAGTTGTGGTCAGTAGTTGGGTTGTTGTGGCCAGTAGTTGTGTGGCTGTGGTCAGTAGTTGTGTGGTTGTGGTATGTAGTTGTGATCAGTAGTTGTTTTGTTGTGATCAGTAGTTGTGGTCAGTAGGTGTGTGGTTGTAGTCAGTAGTTGTGGTCAGCAGTTGTGTTGTTGTGGCCAGTAGTTGTGGTCAGTAATTGTTTTGTTGTGGCCAGTAGTTGTGGTCAGTAATTGTGTGATTGTGGTCTGTAGTTGTGTTGTTGTGGTCAGTAGTTGTGTTGTTGTGGTCAGTAATTGTGGTCAGTAGTTGTTTGGTTGTGGTCTGTAGTTGTGTTGTTGTGGTCAGTAGTCGTGGTCAGTAGTTGTGTGGTTGTGGTCTGTAGTTGTGTTGTTGTGGTCAGAAGTTGCGTGGTTGTGGTCAGGAGTTATGGTCTGTAGTTGTGTGGTTGTAGTCAGTAGTTGTTTTGTTGTGGCCAGTAGTTGTGTGGTCAGTAGTTGTGTTGTTGTGGTCAGTAGTTGTGGTCAGTAGTTGTGTGGTTGTGGTCAGGAGTTATGGTCTGTAGTTGTGTGGTTGTAGTCAGTAGTTGTTTTGTTGTGGCCAGTAGTTGTGTGGTCAGTAGTTGTGTTGTTGTGGTCAGTAGTTGTGGTCAGTAGTTGTGTGGTTGTGGTCAGGAGTTATGGTCTGTAGTTGTATGGTCGTGGTCACTAGTTGTGGTCTGTAGTTGTGTGCCTCCTTTTCTGTGAGTATCCATATATCCTTAACAAAGGTTCCATTTAGGCTGCTCAATGAAAAGACAGAGAGCTGTTAGCTGATGTTATCTGCAGACTCAACAGCCTTGGTTTCTCAATGACTGCCTCGCCTGGTTCACCAACTACTTCTCAGATAGAGTTTAGTGTGTCAAATCGGAGGGCCTGCTGTCCGGACCTAAGGCAGTCTATATAGGGGTGCCACATGGTTCAAATCTTGGGCCGACTCTTTCTCTGTATACATCAATGATGTCGCTCTTGCTGCTGGTGATTCTCTGATCCAACTCTACGCAGATGACACCATTCTGTATACTTCTGTCTCTTCTTTGGACACTGGAACAAGTTCCTACCTGGTTAAATAAAGGTGAAATATATATTTTTTTAAAGCATCAGCTGTCAGAGCAGCTGTCCGATCACTGCACCTGTACACAGCCCATCTGTAAATACCCCAACTACCTCATCCCCATATTGTTATTATTCTTTTTTGCTCCTTTGCACCCCAGTAGCTCTACTTGCACATTCATCTTCTGCACATCTATCACTCCAGTGTTAATTG
This sequence comes from Salvelinus fontinalis, assembly GCF_029448725.1. Lineage (NCBI taxonomy): Eukaryota > Metazoa > Chordata > Actinopteri > Salmoniformes > Salmonidae > Salvelinus > Salvelinus fontinalis. The sequence goes on from NW_026601450.1 coordinate 14,535, forward strand.
CTAAATTGTAATTATTTCATCACTATGGCCTATTTATTGCCTTACCTCCCTAATCTTACTCAATTTGCACACACTGTATACACATTTTTCTATTGTTTTATTGACTGTACATTTGTTTATCCCATGTGTAACTCTGTGTTGTTTGTGTCACACTGTTTTGCTTTATCTTGGCCAGGTCGCAGTTGTAAATGAGAACTTGTTCTCAACTGGCCTACCTGGTTAAATAAAGGTGAAATAAAAATAAATACAAATGTTAGCTAACTTTTTGTCACCCTAAACTCTGACAAACAGCTGTAACTTTTAATTGGTAGAAGATATTTCAGTTCTGAGTTTTGATTTGAAAAGTGGAGAGATAAAGGACGATTTCACGCGCTCTACGTTTTTGTCTGACAGCAGTTGTTTGGAAAACGTTAATGCAGTTACTAAAACAGCTGTACCGATAGATGTACCGGTAGAATATATTTTTGTTCCACGAACAGATTTGAATAGCAGAGAAGTAGATGAAGATTTGATATGTTTTAACTCTTTGTCTAAGTTGTTGGAAAAGGGGTCAAAGTATCTGATTTGTGTCGAACGTTGCATTGTTGCATTTATATGGAATGGAACGTTGGAAGTGATGATGTCACAAGGGGCCTTGAGGAAATACCATGAAAGTGAATGAAGATGGGAAAAAAAGGACAAAAAGCTTAATAGTTTAAAAAGTATAAAAGACATCAACAACTTATTTACAAGCACATTATTCCAGACTTATCTGCACGTTTTAAAGTTTGAATGACGTTTCTAGCTTAAACGGTGTAGGAGGAGTAGCGTTCCAAATAATAACATTAAGAAGTATGACACAGATTTTGAATGGTCCCGTGAATACTTTACCTCTTTGTTCTGGCAACACACCGCATGGATCGTTCAAAGGAAATGAAATCTGATGTTGCATCATTATACGCTGTAATTCTGTTGTAGTGTGGCATGAAACAACAAGCAAAACAACGTCATCAGGAAGATGACTCAACAGAGGGTGTGACCTGACCCCATTACCCAGTCTGAAGAGGACAGGCCCAACTGCCCCAAATAGCAACCTATTGCCTACATAGTGCACTGCTATTATTAACCCCTTTTTAAAATAGGAAGTGAACGTGAAGGCTGCTGAGGTTAATGAGGCTGGTGAGGTTGCTGAGTATGGTGAGGCTGATGAGTATGGGGAGGCTGATGAGTCTGGGGAGGTTGGTGAGGCTGGGAAGGTTGCTGAGTCTGGGGAGGTTGCTGCGGCTGGTGAGGCTGGGGAGGTTGCTGAGACTGGGGAGTTTGCTGAGACTGGGGAGGTTGCTGAGCCTGCGGAGGCTGGGGAGGTTGCTGAGGCTGGGGAGGTTGGGGAACTGATGAGGCTGGGGAGGTTGGGGAAGTGATGAGGCTGGGGAGGTTGCTGAGGCTGGGGAGGTTGCTGAGGAGGTTGCTGAGGCTGGTGAGGCTGGTGAGGCTGGGGAGGTTGCTGAGGAGGTTGCTGAGGCTGGTGAGGCTGGTGAGGCTGGGGAGGCTGCTTAGTCTGGGGAGGTTGCTGAGTCTGGGGAGGTTGCTGAGTCTGGGGAGGTTGCTGAGTCTGGGGAGGTTGCTGAGTCTGGGGAGGTTGCTGAGTCTGGGGAGGTTGCTGAGTCTGGGGAGGTTGCTGAGTCTGGGGAGGTTGCGGAGGCTGCTGAGTCTGGGGAGGTTGCTGAGTCTGGGGAGGTTGCGGAGGCTGCTGAGGCTGGGGAGGTTGCTGAGGCAGCCTCAACAGGGGCCGTTGTTATAAACACACAGACAGAGAAACACGTGACGGAGACGATGGAAATGCAAAGAGACTCCAGGAAGTGGTCCTAAATGTGCACTATATAGGGAATAGGTTGCCATTTGGGATGAACTCTAGGGCTAAGGTCCTATCCAGGGCGAAGCCTTGCAGGCCAACAGTCAAGTCAATGAGTAACTACAGCTTAAGGACACGCTGACAAATCAAGGCATGTTGTGGATGTGTTTTGTGCCAGCGGTCGGGGTGGTCAGTTAGGGGAGGCTAACTGGATGTTAGGACACACACACACACACACACACACACACACACACACACACACACACACACACACACACACTACAGCTCCTCCTATGACGTAATACAGTACAAAATGTCTTCAAGGGCAAGTCGTCCCTCAGCACACAACATGACATCTAACCGCCCTGTGGTCCTCACCATCCAACAGTAAAACATGTAAACAATGACTGTGTTCCAAAAGGCATCAGCTCCTCTATTGAATGGAATGACTGTGTTCCAAATGGTATCAGCTCCTCTATTGAACTGAATGACTGTGTTCCAAATGACATCAGCTCCTCTATTGAACGGAATGACTGTGTTCCAAATGACATCAGCTCCTCTATTGAACGGAATGACTGTGTTCCAAATGGTATCAGCTCCTCTATTGAACTGAATGACTGTGTTCCAAATGACATCAGCTCCTCTATTGAGCGGAATGACTGTGTTCCAAAAGGCATCAGCTCCTCTATTGAATGGAATGACTGTGTTCCAAATGGTATCAGCTCCTCTATTGAACTGAATGACTGTGTTCCAAATGACATCAGCTCCTCTATTGAACTGGATGACTGTGTCCCAAATGACATTAGCTCCTCTATTGAACGGAATGACTGTGTTCCAAATGACATCAGCTCCTCTATTGAACGGAATGACTGTGTTCCAAATGACATCAGCTCCTCTATTGAACTGAATGACTGTGTCCCAAATAACATCAGCTCCTCTATTGAACTGAATGACTGTGTTCCAAATGACATCAACTCCTCTATTGAACTGAATGACTGTGTTCCAAATAACATCAGCTCCTCTATTGAACTGAATGACTGTGTTCCAAATAACATCAGCTCCTCTATTGAACTGAATGACTGTGTTCCAAATGACATCAGCTCCTCTATTGAACTGAATGACTGTGTCCCAAATGACATCAGCTCCTCTATTGAACTGAATGACTGTGTTCCAAATGACATCAGCTCCTCTATTGAACTGAATGACTGTGTTCCAAATGACATCAGCTCCTCTATTGAACTGAATGACTGTGTTCCAAATGACATCAGCTCCTCTATTGAACTGAATGACTGTGTCCCAAATGACATCAGCTCCTCTATTGAACTGAATGACTGTGTCCCAAATGACATCAGCTCCTCTATTGAACTGAATGACTGTGTCCCAAATGACATCAGCTCCTCTATTGAACTGAATGACTGTGTTCCAAATGGCATCAGCTCCTCTATTGAACTGAATGACTGTGTTCCAAATGACATCAGCTCCTCTATTGAACTGAATGACTGTGTTCCAAATGACATCAGCTCCTCTATTGAACTGAATGACTGTGTCCCAAATGACATCAGCTCCTCTATTGAACGGAATGACTGTGTTCCAAATGACATCAGCTCCTCTATTGAACTGAATGACTGTGTCCCAAATGACATCATCTCCTCTATTGAACTGAATGACTGTGTCCTAAATGACATCAGCTCCTCTATTGAACTGAATGACTGTGTTCCAAATGACATCAGCTCCTCTATTGAACTGGATTTAGAAACCTCTCTGTCCTGTCTTCCAAGATGAATCCTCCACACAGATGAAAATATGAAAATAATTCTCTCTTCCCCCTCCCCCTCTCCCTCTCTCTCATTCTCTCTCTCTGTCTCTGTCTGTCCCCTCTCTCTTTTCCCTCCCCCTCCCTCACTCCCCCCTCTCTACCCCCCATCTCTCTCTTGCTCCCTCTCCCCCCCCTCTCTCTGGGTTGGTAACATAGAAACAAACAGAGTAAATAGCTCCTCTTTAAGATCAGTTCCAGATTCATCGGCTCTATTCCAAGATGAATCCTCCCCAGTGATGACACCTCTCTGTCCTCTCTTCCAAGATGAATCCTCCCCACTGATGACACCTCTCTGTCCTCTCTTCCAAGATGAATCCTCCCCACTGATGACACCTCTCTGTCCTCTCTTCCAAGATGAATCCTATTCACTGATGACACCTCTTTGTCCTCTCTTCCAAGATGAATCCTCCCCAGTGATGACACCTCTCTGTCCTCTCTTCCAAGATGAATCCTCCCCACTGATGACACCTCTCTGTCCTCTCTTCCAAGATGAATCCTCCCCAGTGATGACACCTCTCCGTCCTCTCTTCCAAGATGAATCCTCCCCACTGATGACACCTCTCTGTCCTCTATTCCAAGATGAATCCTCCCCACTGATGACACCTCTCTGTCCTCTCTTCCAAGACGAATCCTCCCCACTGATGACACCTCTCTGTCCTCTCTTCCAAGATGAATCCTCCAAATGGATAAAGTATGAAAAAAAATGTCCACAATATCCAGATACAGTTTATAATAAACGGTAAAACACTTAATAATCATCGGTTTACCAGAATAGTGTCTGTCTGCCTCCACAATACTTTCTATTGATCTAGAAGAGGCGCCAGAACAACTGCTAAAAGACTATGTCTTTATGCTTAACAAAGAGTCTTTGAGAGAATTGCTTAAAACCAAGCTGAATCCAGATGGAGATTGTTACATTTCAAATCCATGTTAAGAGGGCTTCATAAAAAACAACCAATCGATCCAAAAACCATTTCAAAACACCCCAAGTCTCCTGATATGACGTACAACATGACATGACCGTGAACCTCTCTCCATTAACACTGTAGAAACAGTAACCAGGAGGTACTGAACCCCCTCACAGTGTGGTCACAGTTCACGACACCAAACGTCACTGTCACCTCTCCGTCACCTGATGTGTCACCCCGGGGGAGGAACACTCCAAACACAGCAGATGGGAGGGGGGCGTTGTGTGTGTGTGTGTGTGTGTGTGTTGGGGGTTGGTTTGGGGATGAATGACCACCTAGGTCATAAATCTGATCTCAGATGGGAGGGGGGGGGGCGGTGTGTGTGTGTGTGTTGGGGGTTGGTTTGGGGATGAATGACCACCTAGGTCAGAAATCTGATCTCAGATGGGAGGGGGGCGGTGTGTGTGTTGGGGGTTGGTTTGGGGATGAATGACCACCCAGGTCAGCAACCAGCAATCCGATCTCAGAGGTGTGTGTGTGTGTGTGTGTGTGTGTGTGTGTGTGTGTGTGTGTGTGTGTGTGTGTGTGTGTGTGTGTGTGTGTGTGTGTGTGTGTGTGTGTGTGTGTGTGTGTGTGTGTGTGTGTGTGTGTGTGTGTGTGGAGGACTGTGAGATCTCCCAGCACCTCCCTGGGCTGTCTGGATTAGCAGCGGATTTACCAGGGGGGTTGACGTCACCCACGACCCTACGTGGGAGCACTGAGGACCGCACCAGCTGAGGATGTGGACTGTCTGTGTGTGTCCCTGCTTGTATTTGTTCGCAATCCTGTATGTGTGGATTGTGTGTGAGTTTGTGAGTGTCTTAGTGTGTCTCAGTGTGTGTGTGTGTGTGTGTGTGTGTGTCTCAGTGTGTGTGTGTGTGTGTGTGTGTGTGTGTGTGTTTGTGTGTGTGTTTGTGTGTGTGTTTGTGTGTCTTAGTGTGTGTGTGTGTGTGTGTGCGTGTCACCAGCTGTGGGTTTCCTCCGGACCAGCCGGCCCTCTGGACACACTGTACCTCTTCAGTCTCTACAGGGTCTCTCTGTTTCTCTCTCTGTTTCTCTCTGTTTCTCTCTCTGTTTCTCTCTCTGTTTCTCTCTCTGTTTCTCTCTCTGTTTCCTCACACACACAATCACCACACTGTCCCTCTTCACTCTCTCTGTTTCTCTTTCTGTTACTCTCTCTCTGTTACTCTCTCTCTATCTGTTACTCTCTCTCTGTTACTCTCTCTCTGTTACTCTCTCTCTGTTACTCTCTCTCTGTTACTCTCTCTCTCTGTTACTCTCTCTCTCTGTTACTCTCTCTCTCTGTTACTCTCTCTCTCTGTTACTCTCTCTCTCTCTGTTTCTCTCTCTCTCTGTTTCTCTCTCTCTCTGTTTCTCTCTCTCTCTGTTTCTCTCTCTCTGTTTCTCTCTCTCTGTTTCTCTCTCTCTGTTTCTCTCTCTGTTTCCTCACACACACAATCACCACACTGTCCCTCTTCACTCTCTCTGTTTCTCTTTCTGTTACTCTCTCTCTCTGTTACTCTCTCTCTGTTACTCTCTCTCTCTGTTACTCTCTCTCTCTGTTACTCTCTCTCTCTGTTACTCTCTCTCTCTGTTACTCTCTCTGTTACTCTCTCTGTTACTCTCTCTCTCTGTTACTCTCTCTCTCTGTTTCTCTCTCTCTGTTTCTCTCTCTCTGTTTCTCTCTCTCTGTTTCTCTCTCTCTGTTTCTCTCTCTCTGTTTCTCTGTCTGTTTCCTCACACACACAATCACCACACTGTATGAGAGAAGGGCATCAGGCAGAAAACACATCTATTAAAAAAGACAGGAAGAAAAGAAGAAAGACGAGCGTTGTGTGAGAGAGAATGTGGGTCAAAACAAGGAAACTAATAATATGAGGAAATAGAGATACAATAGAGATAATAATATGAGGAAATAGAATACAGATACAGATATAGCAGACTTAAAGATAGAGATACATAATGTAACAGACTTAAAGATAGAGATACATAATGTAACAGACTTAAAGATATAGATACATAATGTAACAGACTTAAAGATAGAGATACATAATGTAACAGACTTAAAGATAGAGATACATAATGTAACAGACTTAAAGATATAGATACATAATGTAACAGACTTAAAGATAGAGATACATAATGTAGCAGACTTACAGATAGAAGTACATAATGTAACAGACTTAAAGATAGAGATACATAATGTAACAGACTTAAAGACAGAGATACATAATGTAACAGACTTAAAGATAGAGATACATCATGTAACAGACTTAAAGATAGAGATACATCATGTAACAGACTTAAAGACAGAGATACATAATGTAACAGACTTAAAGACAGAGATACATAATGTAACAGACTTAAAGATAGCGATACATAATGTAACAGACTTAAAGACAGAGATACATAATGTAACAGACTTAAAGACAGAGACATATAATGTCTAAGAGCCTTAATAAAGATAGAGATACATAATGTAACAGACTAAGTTGGTGGCCCAACTTTATGTTGGAGTTTCCTTTATTTTGGCAGTTACCTTTTAGCAGCAGGCTACAGGGAGAATGGAGCAACTGGGTACTTTATTGTGTCCAAAAGGTTCAGGAATCCTATTCACACATTGTGGGAATCCTTACTTTTAGGATTTTCACTAATGGACATCAATGAATGACTAAGTGAAAATTTGACTAAAGCGAAAGTTTTGGATTCCCACGTTTGCATCATTCTGGCTACGTTCATACCTGCTAACA
>NW_026601450.1:26878-50732 GCF_029448725.1 Salvelinus fontinalis
TCACGACGCCAGGTCAGCGGAGTCAATCACCACCTTCCGGAGACACCTGAAACCCCACCTCTTTAAGGAATACCTAGGATAGGATAAAGTAATCCTTCTAACCCCCCCCCCCCCCCCCCCCTTAAAAGATTTAGATGCACTATTGTAAAGTGGCTGTTCCACTGGATATCATAAGGTGAATGCACCAATTTGTAAGTCGCTCTGGATAAGAGCGTCTGCTAAATGACTTAAATGTAATGTAAATGTGTTTGGTAATAGTCCCCAGTAATACATTGTGTTTGGTAATGGTCCCCACTAATACATTGTGTTTGGTAATGGCCCCCAGTAATACATTGTGTTTGGTAATGGTTCCCAGTAATACACTGTGTTTGGTAATAGTTCCCAGTAATACACTGTGTTTGGTAATGGTCCCCAGTAATACATTGTGTTTGGTAATAGTCCCCAGTAATACATTGTGTTTGGTAATAGTTCCCAGTAATACATTGTGTTTCGTAATGGGCCCCAGTAATACACTGTGTTTGGTAATAGTCCCCAGTAATACATTGTGTTTGGTAATAGTCCCCAGTAATACATTGTGTTTGGTAATGGTCATGCCCTGAGTTTGTGTAGTGAGTACTACTGGCCTGAGTTCGTGTAGTGAGTACTACTGGCCTGAGTTCGTGTAGTGAGTACTACTGGCCTGAGTTCGTGTAGTGAGTACTACTGGCCTGAGGTCGTGTAGTGAGTACTACTGGCCTGAGTTCGTGTAGTGAGTACTACTGGCCTGAGTTCGTGTAGTGAGTACTACTAGCCTGAGTTCATGTAGTGAGTACTACTGGCCTGAGTTCGTGTAGTGAGTACTACTGGCCTGAGTTCCTGTAGTGAGTACTACTGGCCTGAGTTCCTGTAGTGAGTACTACTGGCCTGAGTTCCTGTAGTGAGTACTACTGGCCTGAGTTCCTGTAGTGAGTACTACTGGCCTGAGTTCCTGTAGTGAGTACTACTGGCCTGAGTTCCTGTAGTGAGTACTACTGGCCTGAGTTCGTGTAGTGAGTACTACTGGCCTGAGTTCGTGTAGTGAGTACTACTGGCCTGAGTTCGTGTAGTGAGTACTACTGGCCTGAGTTCCTGTAGTGAGTACTACTGGCCTGAGTTCGTGTAGTGAGTACTACTGGAGTGAAATTGGAGCAGGCGAGAACGCCGACGCTTCAGCCTTCGGGAATCTTGCTCCACGCTCCAGTCAAATTGGGTCCGCTCCGCTCACATACTCTGCTTCCCATCACAAATGGAGCTGAAGCCTGGATAACCTCCAGGCTCTTCCCATCACACATGGAGCTGAAGCCAGGATAACCTCCAGGCTCTTCCCATCACACATGGAGCTGAAGCATGGATAACCTCCAGGCTCTTCCCATCACACATGGAGCTGAAGCCAGTGAGTTGACCATTTTAGGGGACCTATTGCATCCTCAACATCTGAACAGCACACATAAACTAACCATATTTCTGATCATATTTCTGTCCCCTTATGAGAAGACTTTAAAACTCTCCACATTACATATGACTTTATAATAGCCCAGTCAGCTAATCTCACAATTCTCCTTTGATCCAAAAGTTCCCCCCTCTAACAAAACAGTTTTTCAGAGGGACTGAATCTTCTCAATGGCTGTCTCTGGTCCAAAAATGTGCACTATGTAGGGAATGGGGGCCATTTGGGCAGTGAACAATGTCTTCCGGATCATTAGCCTATAGAGGTCTATAAGTACATGAGTGATGTCACCTCCCCAGGAGGGCCCTTGGCCTGTCTAATGTAAAGCTAACCCATCAGAGCCTGGGGTAATAGATAGAGCACCATGTAAAGCTAACCCGTCAGATCCTGGGGTAATAGATAGAGCACTATGTAAAGTTAACCCGTCAGATCCTGGGGTAATAGATAGAGCACCATGTAAAGCTAACCCGTCAGAGCCTGGGGTAATAGGTAGAGCACCATGTAAAGCTAACCTGTCAGAGCCTGGGGTAATAGATAGAGCACCATGTAAAGCTAACCCGTCAGAGCCTGGGGTAATAGATAGAGCACCATGTAAAGCTAACCCGTCAGAGCCTGGGGGTAATAGATAGAGCACCATGTAAAGCTAACCCGTCAGAGCCTGGGGTAATAGATAGAGCACCATGTAAAGCTAACCCGTCAGAGCCTGGGGTAATAGATAGAGCACCATGTAAAGATAACCCGTCAGAGCCTGGGGTAATAGATAGAGCACCATGTAAAGCTAACCCGTCAGAGCCTGGGGGTAATAGATAGAGCACCATGTAAAGCTAACCCGTCAGAGCCTGGGGTAATAGATAGAGCACCATGTAAAGCTAACCCGTCAGAGCCTGGGGTAATAGATAGAGCACCATGTAAAGCTAACCCGTCAGAGCCTGGGGTAATAGATAGAGCACCATGTAAAGCTAACCTGTCAGAGCCTGGGGTAATAGATAGAGCACCATGTAAAGCTAACCCTTCAGAGCCTGGGGTAATAGATAGAGCACCATGTAAAGCTAACCCGTCAGAGCCTGGGGTAATAGATAGAGCACCATGTAAAGCTAACCCTTCAGAGCCTGGGGTAATAGATAGAGCACCATGTAAAGCTAACCCTTCAGAGCCTGGGGTAATAGATAGAACACCATGTAAAGCTAACCCGTCAGAGCCTGGGGTAATAGATAGAGCACCATGTAAAGTTAACCCATCAGATCCTGGGGTAATAGATAGAGCACCATGTAAAGCTAACCCGTCAGAGCCTCGGGTAATAGATAGAGCACCATGTAAAGCTAACCCGTCAGAGCCTGGGGTAATAGATAGAGCACCATGTAAAGCTAACCCGTCAGAGCCTGGGGTAATAGATAGAGCGCCATGTAAAGCTAACCTGTCAGAGCCTGGGGTAATAGATAGAGCACCATGTAAAGCTAACCCGTCAGAGCCTGGGGTAATAGATAGAGCACCATGAAAAGCTAACCCGTCAGAGCCTGGGGTAATAGATAGAGCACCATGTAAAGCTAACCCGTCAGAGCCTGGGGTAATAGATCGAGCACCATGTAAAGCTAACCCTTCAGATCCTGGGGTAATAGATAGAGGACCATGTAAAGCTAACCCGTCAGAGCCTGGGGTAATAGATAGAGCACCATGTAAAGGCTTCTGACATGGCAGCCAGCACTGCCACACCCCAGTCAGACTCTGACGTATCATAGGGTTAATTGTATTGCAGTGTAAACATACAGTGAAGAGATACACCCTGGTCTCTCTCGCGTGTTCGCACTCGCTCGCTCTCTTTTTGGCTTTCTTTCTCTCTTTCTCTCTTTCTCTCCCTCTAGCCCTTGTTTATACCTGGTTCTAACATGCGTCCGTTGTCCTGATCTTGTTCACATTCTGATTGTGTCCACATTTTTGTACAGGCGTAGATGATTAAAAAAGGCATTGTGATCTGATGCATTGAGACGTGTGTGTGTGTGTTATTCAGACAAAACTTGTAAGCGTCTTTGAACAGGGTTTGGTAGTAGGTGCCAGGTGTAAGTGTCTTTGAACAGGGTTTGGTAGTAGGTGCCAGGTGTAAGCGTCTTTGAACAGGGTTTGGTAGTAGGTGCCAGGTGTAAGCGTCTTTGAACAGGGTATGGTAGTAGGTGCCAGGTGTAAGAGCCTTTGAACCGGGTTTGGTAGTAGGTGCCAGGTGTAAGCGTCTTTGAACAGGGTTTGGTAGTAGGTGCCAAGTGTAGGCGTCTTTGAACAGGGTTTGGTAGTAGGTACCAGGTGTAAGTGCCTTTGAACAGGGTATGGTAGTAGGTACCAGGTGTAAGTGCCTTTGAACAGGGTATGGTAGTAGGTGCCAGGTGTAAGCGTCTTTGAACAGGGTTTGGTAGTAGGTGCCAGGTGTAGGCGTCTTTGAACAGGGTATGGTAGTAGGTGCCAGGTGTAAGTGCCTTTGAACAGGGTATGGTAGTAGGTGCCAGGCGTAAGCGTCTTTGAACAGGGTGTGGTAGTAGGTGCCAGGTGTAAGCGTCTTTGAACAGGGTTTGGTAGTAGGTGCCAGGTGTAGGCGTCTTTGAACAGGGTTTGGTAGTAGGTGCCAGGTGTAGGCGTCTTTGAACAGGGTATGGTAGTAGGTGCCAGGTGTAAGCGTCTTTGAACAGGGTTTGGTAGTAGGTGCCAGGTGTAAGCGTCTTTGAACAGGGTATGGTAGTAGGTGCCAGGTGTAAGCGTCTTTGAACAGGGTTTGGTAGTAGGTGCCAGGTGTAGTGATGGGGGGAGGAGACTGGTATTGAACTGATGGTATAGTATATAGTGATGGGGGAGAGGAGACTGGAATTAACTGATGGTATAGTATATAGTGATGGGAGATGAGACTGGTATTAACTGATGGTGTAGAATATAGTGATGGGAGGAGGTTCCGGACCGTGGACCGTCTCAGGAGGTTCCGGACCGTGGACAGTTTCAGGAGGTTCCGGACCGTGAACCGTCTCAGGAGGTTCCGGACCGTAGACCGTCTCAGGAGGTTCCGGACCGTAGGCCGTCTCAGGAGGTTCCGGACCGTAGGCCGTCTCAGGAGGTTCCGGACCGTAGGCCGTCTCAGGAGGTTCCGGACCGTAGGCCGTCTCAGGAGGTTCCGGACCGTAGGCCGTCTCAGGAGGTTCCGGACTGTAGACCATCGTTGGAGGTTCCAGACTGGGGACTGTCGCCGAAAGCTCTGGACTGGGAACTGTCGCCGAAAGCTCTGGACTGGGAACTGTCGCCGAAAGCTCTGGACTGGGAACTGTCGCCGAAAGCTCTGGACTGGGGAGGAGCACTGGAGGCCTGATGCGTGGGGCCGGTACAGGTGGCACCGGACTAGTGACACGCACTTCAGAGCGAGTGCGAGGAGCAGGAACAGGACACACCTGACTGGGAAGGCACACTTGAGGGAGAGTGTGAGGAGCAGGAACAGGACACACCTGACTGGGAAGGCACACTTGAGGGAGAGTGTGAGGAGCAGGAACAGGACACACCTGACTGGGAAGGCACACTTGAGGGAGAGTGTGAGGAGCAGGAACAGGACACACCTGACTGGGAAGGCACACTTGAGGGAGAGTGTGAGGAGCAGGAACAGGACACACCTGACTGGGAAGGCACACTTGAGGGAGAGTGTGAGGAGCAGGCACAGGACGTACTGGGCTGTGAAGGCGCACTGGAGACCTGGTGCGTATAGCCGGCATCAATTGTATCGGAACTTTAACACACTTCTCAGAACGAGTATGGAGAGCTAACTCAGGTGGCTTTACATCGATAACACGCTCCTTAGGGCAAATGTCGTGCATCCTTCACCAATTCATTAACTCTCTAATTTTTCTCTCCTCCACATTCTCCCTCAACTCACTGACAGTCTCTGGTTCACTCCCCTCAACTTTTGCCGCCCACTCCTCGCCCAATCTGTCCCAATATTCCTCCTCGGTCTCTTACTCACCCCTCAGCGTCGCCGACCACTCCTTGCGCCGTGGCCGCGAACCCTGGCGTCGTTGCCGTCCTTCCCTCACCGCTTGCGTATGCTTCCACTGAAGGCGATCCTGTCCTGCCAGGATTTCTTCCCAAGTCCAGGATCCCTTCCCATCCAGAATCTCTTTCCAAGTCCAGGATACTTCCTCCTCCTGGGCACGCTGCTTGGTCCTTTGTTGATGGGATATTCTGTCACGTCGTTCTAAATAATTGTCGGACCAAGGCGCAGCTTACTTTGAGTTCCACATACTTTTAATGAATAAAGTGAAACTTAAGTAAATACAAAACAAATAAAGAATAAACGAACCGTGACGACAATGCAGTGCGATCAGGCAACTAAACATAAACAATATACCATAACCCACAGACGAAAAAAATGCTACTTAAGTATGATCCCCAATTAGAGACAACGATAACCAGCTGCCTCAAATTGGGAATCATACAAAATCACCAACACAGAAAATCAAACATAGAACCCCACATAGAAAATATAAACTAGAACAACCCCACAGTCACGCCCTGATCTACTCTACCATAGAAAATAGAAAATTAATTGGAATGCCGACTGCGAGCCTGACCTCAGTAATGCTTGTGTGGCTGAATGGAAGCAAGTCCCCACACCAACGTTCCAACATCTAGTGTTGGAACATAGCAGCAAAGGGGGGACCAACTCCATAATATGGCTATTGAATGGGTATATGCTAGATATGTGATGGCTATGTTTAATTTTATTGATAAAAAAAACGAAACTTTATTTAACTAGGTAAGTCAGTTAAGAACAAATTCTTATTTTCAATGACGGCCTAGGAACAGTGGGTTAACTGCCTTGTTCAGGGGCAGAGCGACAGATTTTTACATTGTCTGCTCGAGAATTGAACCTAGCAACCTTTCGGTTACTGGCCCAGCACTCTAACCACTAGGCTACCTGCCACCTCATATACCCATCATTAATAATATTCATGCCCATGATTTTGGAATGAGATGATCGACGAGCAGGTATCCACATAGATGTAGTCATGTAGTGTATGATCACATAAATATCATAAATACATCACATAGCCATCACATAACTAATGGTCTGAATGCAGTACTCAAACGTCAGTCAGAATGTGTGTTTGCTCCCAGAAGTACATGTGCAGACTGGTGAAGTTACCATCCTATCAGTGAAAACCACCCAATTACTTTGGATTTTGATTTTCTGCTTTTGGATTTTTAAGACCCTTTTATGACATTGATATTCCCCATCCCTGTTTCTATAAGATATCAGTCTGCAATTAGTTGTATTTATGATCCTTTACATTATGCTATATGTTTTACTTTAGGCTGGCATTTTTTTTTATACTATTGATGATATCAACCCATCATATAGCCAGCATATACCCATCATATAGCCATCATATAACTAGCATATAGCCATCATATAGCCATCATATAACTAGCATATACCCATCATATAGCCATCATATAACTAGCATATACCCATCATATAGCCATCATATAACTAGCATATAGCCATCATATAACTAGCATATACTCATCATATACCCATCATATAGCCAGCATATACCCATCATGTAGCCATCATATAACTAGCATATAGCCAGCATATACCCATCATGTAGCCATCATATAACTAGCATATAGCCATCATATAGCCATCATATAACTAGCATATAGCCATCATATAGCCAGCATATAACTAGCATATAGCCATCATATAGCCAGCATATACCCATCATATAGCCATCATATAGCCATCATATAACCAGCATATAGCCATCATATAACTAGCATATAGCCATCATATAGCCAGCATATACCCATCATATAGCCATCATATAACTAGCATATAGCCATCATATACCCATCAAATAACTAGCATATACCCATCATATACCCATCATATACCCATCACATACCCATCATATACCCATCATATAGCCATCATATAACTAGCATATAGCCATAATATAGCCAGCATATAGCCATCATATACCCATCATATACCCATCATATAGCCATCATATAGCCATCATATACCCATCATATACCCATCATATAACTAGCATATAGCCATCATATAGCCATCATATAACTAGCATATAGCCATCATATAGCCAGCATATACCCATCATGTCGCCATCATATAACTAGCATATAGCCATCATATAGCCAGCATATACCCATCATGTCGCCATCATATAACTAGCATATAGCCATCATATAGCCAACATATACCCATCATATACCCCTCATATACCTATTATATAGCCATCACATAACTAGCATATACCCATCATATAGCCATCATATAACCAGCATATACTCATCATATAGCATCATATAGCAATCATATAACCATCATTTACCCATCATATCGCCATCATAAGGCCATAATATGGCCACCATATAAACATCATATACCGATCATATGACCATCATATAGCCATCCAATGGCCATCATATGGCCATCATATAGCCATCATATTCCCATCATATAGCCATCATATGGCCACCATATAACCATCATATACCGATCATATGGCTATCATATAGTCATCATAAGGCCATCATATAGCCATCATATGGCCGTCATATACCCATCTTATAGCCATCATATAGTCATCGTATGGCCATCACATAAGCATCATATAAGCATCATAAACCCATCATATGGCCATCATATAGTCATCATATGGCCATTATACAGCCATCATATAACCATCATATACTCTAGCCATCAAAAAGGTTCTGTGTAGAACCAGAAATCACTCTCATTTCAGCAGTGTATTCGTTTAGAGAGGCTTCTATTAAAGTACACATTTGACTTTCAGTGTAGTGTAATATAACACAATGACATAGAACAATGTTCTCATCCTATCAGAAGGATAATATATTTACTATCCTATCAAGGACATGTACTGTGGGAAAGAGGACCAAGCAGAGTTTTCTATTTGGCACTAAAAGTTTTCACTAGTTAATGAAACTGTTGGTTATCTGGGTTGTGAAAGAGTTTTGGTTATGGAAACCATATTGTGGAACTCACACCATTATCTACGAAGCCCACAAAGCCCACAACGGCCAAGTTGCCAAATTAAACAGAATAAAGTGAAGCCAAAATAAGTCCCTGAGTCATTGACATGAGAAGGTTTTGAAATCTCTTTTGGGCTGCATCCCTAACGACACCCTGTCCCCTACATAGTGCACTACTTTTGTCAAAAGTAGTGCACTATACAGGGAATAGGGTGCCATTTGCGAAGTAGCCTCCTTGTTTTAAAGTGTGCAACAGAATGTGTAGGCGTTAGTGACTCAGGAAGCCAAATTTCAAGCTACACCCCTAAATCTTGGCCAGCCTAACATTTAAATACTCATTCATTTCATTATACTATAAGTCCATTGTTTCATTTTATTTTTTATTTATTTATTTAACCTTTATTTAACCAGGTAGGCAAATTGAGAACACGTTCTCATTTACAATTGCGACCTGGCCAAGATAAAGCAAAGCAGTTCGACACATACAACAACACATAGTTACACATGGAGTAAAAACAAACATATAGTCAATAATACAGTGAAAAAAAAATAAGTCTATATGCAATGTGAGCAAGTGAGGTGAGATAAGGGAGGTGAAGGCAAACAGATATATGTATAAATAAATAAAATATAAAAAGGCCATGGAGGCGAAGTGAGTACAACACAGCAAGTAAAATAAAAACTAAAAAACACTGGAATGGTTGGTTTGCATTGGAAGAAAGTGCAAAGTAGAGACAGAAATAATGGGGTGCAAAGGAGCAAAATAAATTAATAAATAAATACAGTAGGTAAAGAGGTAGTTGTTTGGGCTAAATTGTAGATGGGTTATGTACAGGTGCAGTAATCTATGAGCTGCTCTGACAGCTGGTGCTTAAAGCTAGTGAGGGAGATAGGTGTTTCCAGTTTCAGAGATTTTTGTAGTTCGTTCCAGTCATTGGCAGCAGAGAACTGGAAGGAGAGGCGTCCAAAGGAAGAATTGGTTTTGGGGGGGACTAGAGAGATCATCAGACATTTATCTTGACTTTCTTGCTTTTTGTATTTACTGGGACCGTTTTCAAATGTCTGATTAAGGCGATGACAGTCGTACACAACATTAGACCACCACCAACACTAACACTCTGGCCAGACACACACAACATTAGACCACCAACAACACTAACACTCTGACCAGACACACACAACATTATACCACCATTAACACTAACACTCTGACCAGACACACACAACATTAGACCACCAATAACACTAACACTCTGGCCAGACACACACAACATTAGACCACCAACAACACTAACACTCTGGCCAGACACACACAACATTATACCACCATTAACACTAACACTCTGGCCAGACACACACAACATTAGACCACTATTAACACTAACACTCTGGCCAGACACACACAACATTAGACCACCATTAACACTAACACTCTGGCCAGACACACAACATTAGACCACCAACAACACTAACACTCTGACCAGACACACACAACATTAGACCACCAATAACACTAACACTCTGGCCAGACACACACAACATTAGACCACCAACAACACTAACACTCTGGCCAGACACACACAAGATTAGACCACCAACACTAACACTCTGGCCAGAAACACAACATTAGACCACCAACACTAACACTCTGGCCAGACACACACAACATTAGACCACCATTAACACTCAAACTCTGGCCAGACACACATGCAGGCTTGGGTTATGGCATGTTGTAGATTTGGGACAGGGTTAATTGGTGTAGTTTTGGGACATGGTTGATTGGTGTAGGTTTGGGACAGGGTTGATTGGTGTAGGTTTGGGACAGGGAGTGGTTTAGGTTTGGGACAGGGTTTTGGTATAGGTTTGGGACAGGGTTGGTGTAGGTTTGGGACAGGGTTGGTGTAGGATTGGGACAGGGTTTTGGTATTGGTTTGGGACAGGGTGTGTGTAGGTTTGGGACAGGTACTTGTGTAGGTTTAGGACAAGGTATGGGTTAGGCTTGGGATATATGGAATGGTGTAGATTTGGGACAGGGTTGATTGGTGTAGGTTTGGAACAGGGTTGATTGGTGTAGGTTTGGGACAGGGCTGATTGGTGTAGGTTTGGGAGAGGGTTGATTGGTGTGGGTTAGGGACAGGGTTGATTGGTGTAGGTTTGGGACAGGGTTGATTGGTGTGGGTTAGGGACAGGGTTGATTGGTGTAGGTTTGGGACAGGGTTGCTTGGTGTAGGTTTGGGACAGGGTTGATTGGTGTGGGTTAGGGACAGGGTTGATTGGTGTAGGTTTGGGACAGGGTTGATTTGTGTAGGTTTGGGACAGGGTTGATTGGTGTAGGTTTGGGACAGGGTTGATTGGTGTGGGTTAGGGACAGGGTTGGTGTAGGTTTGGGACAGGGTTGATTGGTGTAGGTTTGGGACAGGGTTGATTGGTGTAGGTTTGGGACAGGGTTGATTGGTGTGGGTTAGGGACAGGGTTGGTGTAGGTTTGGGACAGGGTTGATTGGTGTGGGTTAGGGACAGGGTTGATTGGTGTGGGTTAGGGACAGGGTTGGTGTAGGTTTGGGACAGGGTTGATTGGTGTGGGTTTGGGACAGGGTTGATTGGTGTGGGTTTGGGACAGGGTTGATTGGTGTGGGTTGGGGACAGGGTTGGTGTAGGTTTTGGACAGGGCTGATTGGTGTAGGTTTGGGACAGGGTTGATTGGTGTGGGTTTGGGACAGGGTTGATTGGTGTGGGTTTGGGACAGGGTTGGTGTGGGTTAGGGACAGGGTTGGTGTAGGTTTGTGACAGGGAAGATTGGAATAGTTTTGGGACAGGTTTGATTGGTGTAGGTTTGTGACAGGGTGATGGTTTGGGACAGGAAGTGGTTGGTGTAGATTTGGGCCCGAATGTGGATGGTTTAGGTTTGGGACAGGAAGTGGTTGGTGTAGATTTGGGCCCGGTAGTGGATGGTTTAGGTTTGGGACAGGAAGTGGCTGGTGTTGGTTTGGAACAGTGGTTGGTGTAGTTTTGGGACAGCGGTTGGTGTAGGTGTTGGCATTATGGAACATTACCATGAAGGATGACTGTGGAACAACAACTTCTCCCTATGATTTCAGAGACCCACAGAGTCCATCAAAGGACTGAAGAAAGACATACTACAGAACCTTCTAAAGAACCGTCTAAAGAATCTTCTTCACACCATACAAAGGATACAGGGAGCTGGATGACTGAAATTAGGAGTGTGGAAGAAGGGAAAGCACAGACAGGAGTTCTCTGTGATCAGACCACATGATAAGCATGGTCAGGCCAGACCCAGAACAGAACCGGTTAGTGAATCACTGAGATTCATGTCACAATCAGACCCTGCTGGATTGACTCAGCAGGTTGTGTCATGGGGAACACCAATAGTGTTTTTAATTTTTTTTTAAGGGGTGGATCAGCTTAATATTGCGGAAAGAATGTTGCTTCCATCAATGTAATTGTCTGCATCATTTCCAATCCCCCATATTTTTTGGGTGAATATATATATCCATACATGCATGCATACATATACACATATATACATACACATACCTACATAGACATACTTTTTTAAAGAATATACCTTTATTATTAATATACCTTTATTATTAAACCCTACCACCGATCCCCCAATTGGAGTAAACTAATAAACACTTCGGCTTTTTTTAATTTTTATACATCTTATACACATTTTACAGACACAGTCTACTTTACAATAGTTCTCTCTTGTTTGTTCTTAGTCCTTCCTCTATTTCTGATGTCCATCCAGTTTGATTTCTTTTTGTAACTGTGCTATTTCACAAAAGTTCCGAACCTATATACATTTTACAGATCCCGTATGTTTTACATTGTTTATCTTGTTATTAGTCCCACCCTTCAGCTCCATTCAACCCCTCCCATCTATCTTTCAACATCATCCATTTCTATTTTCCATATATTTTTCAACTGTGCTGTAATGCTTCACAAAAGATTTGAACCTTCCTATTCTCATAGCTTCCACAGATTGTAAATAAAAAATAAAAATGTTTGCTAAAATAATTATTATATTATTGATTGATTGACTATGACTTTTCAAATCACCCAGTATTGCTATCTGTAGCATTAGTTCTAGGCAAATGTTGCAATTCTTCAGCCATTCCTGGACCTGTGACCAAAAACGAGCTACATATGGACAATACCAAAATAAATGATCTAACGACTCTGCCTCCTCACAGCAGAATCTGCAGAGCTGGGAAGATTGTATGTCCCAGATATATAACATTCTATTAGTTGCAAGAATTTTGTACAGTAATTTAAATTGAAAAATTAGAAGTTTTGAATCCGGCGTTGTTTTGCGTATCAATTCATAAACCATGTGCCATGGAATGGGTACATTGAAAATCTCTTCCCAACTATTTTGCAATTTATATGGCACAGCTGTCAGTTTTTTGGTCCTTAAATGAAATTGGTATATGTTTTTATTTATCACACTTTTCTTTAACCATTTATGTTCTTTAATACAGAGCCGACATACAAGTTCCTTACTTTTTTCCCCTTCTACTTGCCTCTTCCATTTTTGTGGTAATGCTGCAATTAATTGGTTGTAATTTTGGGTAGAGCAGACATTTCCATATGTCTGTGTTAGCTGCATGTGTGACATAACTCCACCAGTCATATTTATGATATCATTCACAAAAATTATAATAAAAATAAAAAAATATTCGAAAAATACTTTTTTTGTTTTTATCAATTAGTATATTTGAATTTAACCACAATATTTGTTGTATTATTTGTTCTGTCTTTTCAGGTGGACTAAAATGAAATTGCAACCAACTTTCTAAGACTTGTTTAAAAAATAAAGATATTTTTTCGAGATTATTTCCTTTACAAACAACCGAAAGTGAGCAAATGTAATCTGAATAAAGGGGAAAAGGCCCTTCTTGAACATAGGATGAGACATTTCTACCAATTTACTAGAGAACCAGTTTGGATTTAAGTATAACTTTTGTATGACTGATGCCTTTAGTGAGAGGTCTAATGCTTTAATATTTAATAATTTCTGCACTCCGAATTCATATTCGTTATATAAATTGGCCCTTTTAATTTGATCTGGCTTGCCGTTCCAAATAAAATTTAATATTTTTTGTTCATATAATTTAAAAAGCAGGTCACTAGGTGTAGGCAAAACCATAAGCAAATAGGTAAACTGTGATATGACTAAAGTTAATCAGGGTGATTTTTCCACAAATAGACAGGTATTTTCCTTTCCATGGTAGCAAGATCTTATCTATTTTTGCTAACTTTCTATAAAAATGTATTGGAGTGAGATCATTTCTTTCTTTTGGGATTTGTCTATCGAGTATGTCCACATCTCCGTCAGACGATTTAATTGGTAAACTACATGGTAATGTAAAATTTGAATTTTTTTGTGATCCAATTCGTAATATGGTACATTTATCATAATTTGGTTTTAATCCAGAGAGGATAGCAAAAGTATCTAGATCCTCTATGAGGCTGTGGAGAGACTCTAGTTGTGGTTTTAAAAGAAAACATGAATCATCAGCGTACAATGACACCTTAGTTTTTAAGCCACGGATTTCTAATCCCTTAATATTATTGTTTGATCTAATCTTAACAGCTAACATTTCGATGGCAATAATAAATAGATATGCCGATAGTGGACAACCTTGTTTTACTCCTCTAGATAGTTTAAAACTTTCTGAGATGTAGCCATTATTTACTATTTTACACCTTGGGTTACTATACATAATTTTAACCCATTTTATAAGAGATTCCACAAAATTGAAATATTCTAGGCATTTATATATAAACTCCAGTCGTACTTTATCAAAAGCCTTTTCAAAATCAGCTATGAAAACCAGGCCTGGTGTCCCCGATATTTCATAGTATTCTATTGTTTCCATTACTTGTCTTATATTATCTCCAATGTATCGTCCATGTAAAAAACCTGTCTGATTAGGATGAATAATATCTGACGATACTTTTTTAATTCTATGTCCCAAGCATTTTGCTAGGATTTTTGCATCACAACACTGAAGTGTAAGATGTCTCCAATTATTTTAATGGACTGGATCTTTATATATACCAGTTGGGTCCTGTTTCAGTAATAATGATATCAGACCTTCTTGTTGCGTGTCCGATAATCTACCATTTATATAGGAGTGGTTAAAACATACTAATAATGGTCCTTTGAGTATATCAAAAAAAGTTTTGTATACTTCCACTGGTATGCCATCCAGCCCTGGAGTTTTCCCATCCTTAAAGGCCCCAATTGCATCAAGCAGTTCCTCCTCTGTAATTAGGCCTTCACATGAGTCTTTCTGTACAGATGTTAATTTTACATTATTATTAGGGAAAAAATCCATACAATTAGTTTCAGTTAGTGGAGATGGAGGAGCCTGAAACGAAAACATATTCTTAAAGTACTTTACTTCCTCTTTCAAAATATTATTTGGTGAATCATGCATGACTCCATCATTTGTAACAAGTTTTAATAAAACATTTTTGGTAGCATTTCTATATTGAAGATTGAAAAATAATTTGGTGCATTTTTCCCCATATTCCATCCAGTTCGCTTTATTTTTATAATATATTACACTGGATCTTTCTTGAATAAGTTCCTCCATTTCTTTTTGTTTTTCCTCAAACTTATTCTGTGCCTCTATGGTACCGTTTTTATTGCTATCTAACTGTACTGTTAGTCCTTCAATTTCCTTTGTTAATATGGACTCTTTTGATCTAAATTGCTTTTGTTTTATAGATGAGTACTGAATTGCATGGCCTCTAAAGGCACACTTAAAAGTGTCCCATACAATACGGGGATCTACTGTACCTATGTTATGTCTGAATGTCAGTTATAAATTCTTCTGTCCTAGTTCTAAACAATTTATCATCTAGTAGGCTTTGATTAAATTTCCAATATCCTCGCCCACGTGGAAATTCTGTAAGAGTAATATATATGCCAATTATGTGAGGATCCGACCGCATTCTGTCCCCTATCAACACTTTTTAAACGTTTGGTGCCAGAATGTGTAGAATGGTATAAGAAAGTAGTCAAGACGACTAGCTTGATTAAGCCTCAGCCATGTATATCTCACTAGGTCAGGGTATTTAAGTCTCCATATATCCACTAATTCCAATATATCCATGACATTCATGATTTCCTTAACTTCTTATGGCTGCAGGGGCAGTATTGAGTAGCTTGGATGAAAGGTGCCCAGAGGTGCCCAGAGTTAACGGCCTGCTCCTCAGTCCCAGTTGCTAATATATGCATAGTATTATTAGTATTGGATAGAAAACACTCTGAAGTTTCTAAAACTGTTTGAATGATGTCTGTGAGTATAACAGAACTCATATGGCAGGCAAAAAACTGTGGAAAAGTGGAAAATCTGAGGTTGGTCGATTTTCAACCCAGCCCCTATTGAATACACAGTGGGATATGGATCTGTTTGCACTTCCTACGGCTTCAACTAGATGTCAACAGTCTGTAGAACCTTGAATGAGGCTTCTACTGTGATGTGGATATAGATGGGGGCTGTTTGAGTCAGTGGTCTGGCAGAGAGCCAGGTCCTGGTCATGCGCATTTCACATGATAGTGACCTGCATTCCATTGCTTCTCTACAGACAAAGGAATTCTCCGGTTGGAACATTATTGAATATTTATGATAACAACATCCTAAAGATTGATTCTATACTTACTTTGACAAGTCTCTTCGACCTGTAATATAACTTTTTGAAGTTTTCGTCTGACGTTCGCCTGGACCTGCACGAGCATTTGTATTTGTGTACTAAACGCGCTAACAAAAGTAGCTACTTGGACATAAATAATGGACATTATCGAACAAAACAAACAGTTATTGTGGAACTAGAATTCCTGGGAGTGCATTCTGTGCATTCTGATGAAGATCATCAAAGGTAAGGGAATATTTATATTGTTATTTTTGATTTCTGTTGAATCCAACATGGGAGATTAAAAAAAAAAATTCTGAGCACCGTCTCAGATTATTGCATGGTTTGCTTTTTCCATAAAGTTTTTTTGAAATCTGACACAGGGGTTACATTAAGAACAAGTGTATCTTTAATTTTATGTAAAACATGTATCTTTCATCAAAGTTTATGATGAGTATTTATGTTATTTGACGTGGCTCTCAGCAATTTTTCTGGATATTTTGGAGGCATTTCTGAACATGGCGCCAATGTAAACTGAGGTTTTTGGATATAAATATTAACTTTATCGAACAAAACATATATGTATTGTGTAACATGAAGTCCTATGAGTGTCATCTGATGAAGATCATCAAAGGTTAGTGATTCATTTTATCTCTATTTCTGCTTTTTGTGACTCCTGTCTTAGGCTGGAAAAATGGCTGTGTTTTTCTGTGATTTTGCGGTGACCTAACATAATCGTTTGTGATGCTTTCGCTGTAAAGCCTTTTGAAATCGTACACTTTGGTGGGATTAACAAAAAGATTACCTTTAAAATGGTATAAGATACATGTATGTTTGAGGAATTTTAATTATGAGATGTCTGTTTGAATTTGGCGCCCTGCACTTTCACTGGCTGTTGTCATATTATCCCGTTAACGGGATTGCAGCCATAAGAGGTTTTAAGTGCCTCAGGGTGATGTTTGTAGTGTAATTTCCTTTCCGGTCCATAGAGGTATTTAAGACCGTATTAAAATCTCCCACCATAATAATAGAGTCTAGTGTTGCTTGTAGAGTTGATAAATTCTTATATATATTTTCAAAGAAGCTTGGATCATCATTATTCGGACCGTATAGGTTAATAAGCCATATCTGTTTATTGTCCAATAACATATTTAAAATAATCCATCTACATTGAGGATCTGTTTGGAAAATTTGCACATTTGGATCAAAATGATTGTTAATTAAAACCATCACCCCTTTTGAATTTCTTTGCCCATGGGAGAAATATATTTTGCCCCCCCAGTTCTTTTTCCACAAAACTTCATCTAAAACTGTTGAATGGGTTTCCTGTAACAATAGATATTTTATTCCTTCTCTTTTAGCCAGGTAAATACTGATTGTCTTTTATTATTATCTGCTAGGCCATTACAATTGTAACTGGCTATACTTATTTCACCACTTACCATAATGAGACACAACTTTCAATTATTTTTATCAAAATATATGTTTGTAAACGTACCATTAAAAAGACACACACACACACACACACACACACACACACACACACACACACACACACACACACACACACACACACACACACACACACACACACACACACACACACACACACACACACACACACACACACACACAGGCGGACGTGCGGGCAGACACTCACAAACCAGCTGGGCATCAGCACGTCGACCAGGGAGGCTGAACATCCGTACTCTGTTTTACCACATTGTTACTCACTGTAACAATTTGGCCAAACAATTACAGTGTTACTGCCTCTAATTTCATAGGGCCCACTCACCATATGGATGTTTGGCCCAGTTTTGCAGCGTCAGATCTCAGGGGTCGGTGGTTGGGGAGGGGGCATCTTTACGGGACAATAAATCAGACAAGACCTGATGATTTATACATATCAATGGAGTTTGATATAGTCAATGGAGTTTGTTATAGTCAATGGAGTTTGTTATAGTCAATGGAGTTTGTTATAGTCAATGGAGTTTGTTATAGTCAATGGAGTTTGTTAGAGTCAATGGAGTTTGTTATAGTCAATGGAGTTTGTTAGAGTCAATGGAGTTTGTTATAGTCAATGGAGTTTGTTATAGTCAATGGAGTTTGTTATAGTCAATAGAGTTTGTTATAGTCAGTGGAGTTTGTTATAGTCAATGGAGTTTGTTATAGTCAATTGAGTTTATTATAGTCAATGGAGTTTGTTATAGTCAATGGAGTTTGTTATAGTCAATTGAGTTTGTTATAGTCAATGGAGTTTGTTATAGTCAATGGAGTTTGTTATAGTCAATATCAATCAATCAATTTTATTTTATATAGCCCTTCGTACATCAGATAATATCTCGAAGTGCTGTACAGAAACCCAGCCTAAAACCCCAAACAGCTAGAATGCAGGTGTAGAAGCACGGTGGCTAGGAAAAACTCCCTAGAAAGGCCAAAACCTAGGAAGAAACCTAGAGAGGAACCAGGCTATGAGGGGTGGCCAGTCCTCTTCTGGCTGTGCCGGGTGGAGATTATAACAGAACTATGCCAAGATGTTCAAAAATGTTCATAAGTGACAAGCATGGTCAAATAATAATCATGAATAATTTTCAGTTGGCTTTTCATAGCTGATCATTAAGAGTTGAAAAACAACAGGTCTGGGACAGGTGGCGGTTCCATAACCGCAGGCAGAAC
This sequence comes from Salvelinus fontinalis, assembly GCF_029448725.1. NCBI lineage: Eukaryota > Metazoa > Chordata > Actinopteri > Salmoniformes > Salmonidae > Salvelinus > Salvelinus fontinalis. The sequence goes on from NW_026601450.1 coordinate 45,731, forward strand.
AGCTGAAACTGGAATAGCAGCAAGGCCAGGCGGACTGGGGACAGCAAGGAGTCACCACGGGCGGCAGTCCCGACGCATGGTCCAAGGGCCCAGGTCCTCCGAGAGAAAGAAAGAGAGAAGGAGAAAATTAGAGAGAGCCAAGATTTTCAAAATGTTCATAAATGACAAGCATGGTCAAATAATAATCAGGAATAAATCTCAGTTGGCTTTTCATAGCCGATCATTAAGAGTTGAAAACAGCAGGTCTGGGACAGGTAGTGGTTCCATAACCGCAGGCAGAAGAGTTGAAACTGGAATAGCAGCAAGGCCAGGCGGACTGGGGGCAGCAAGGAGTCACCACGGCCGGTAGTCCCGACGTATGGTCCTAGGGCTCAGGTCCTCCGAGAGAAAGAGAGAAGGAGAAAATTAGAGAGAGCCAAGATTTTCAAAATGTTCATAAATGACAAGCATGGTCAAATAATAATCAGGAATAAATCTCAGTTGGCTTTTCATAGCCGATCATTAAGAGTTGAAAACAGCAGGTCTGGGACAGGTAGGGGTTTCGTAACCGCAGGCAGAAACAGTTGAAACTGGAATAGCAGCAAGGCCGGGCGGACTGGGGACAGCAAGGTGTCAGCATGCCCGGTAGTCCTGACGTATGGTCCTAGGGCTCAGGTTCTCAGAGAGAAAGAGAGAACGAGAGAATTAGAGAGAGCATACTTAAATTCACACAGGACACTGGATAAGACAGGAGAAGTACTCCAGGTATAACCAACTGACCCTAGCCCCCCTACACATAAACTACTGCAGCATAAATACTGGAGGCTGAGACAGGAGCGGTCAGGAGACACTGTGGCCCCATCCGAAGAAACCCCCGGACAGGGCCAAACAGGAAGGATATAGAGTTATAGAGGATATAGAGTTTGTTATAGTCAATTGAGTTTGTTATAGTCAGTGGAGTTTGTTATAGTCAATGGAGTTTGTTATAGTCAATGGAGTTTGTTATAGTCAATGGAGTTTGTTATAGTCAATGGAGTTTGTTATAGTCAGTGGAGTTTGTTATAGTCAATAGAGTTTGTTATAGTCATTGGAGTTTGTTATAGTCAATGGAGTTTGTTATAGTCAATGGAGTTTGTTATAGTCAATGGAGTTTGTTATAGTCAATGGAGTTTGTTATAGTCAGTGGAGTTTGTTATAGTCAATGGAGTTTGTTATAGTCCGTGGAGTTTATTGCTGCATTTATGTGCTACTTGGAGTTATGACGTGTTCAGGCACATTGTTTGTGGCAGTGTTCTTAGTCTAGAGTTCAGATTTCCAATAGTTCTGATAGAGAACCAACTGGCAAGTGTCTTCATCTCAGCGTCAATCTCTCCCAGACCACTATAGTCCCTGGGCCCAAGAAAGCGAAAGTAACCTGCCTAAATGATTACCGCCCCGTAGCATTCACGTTGGTATCCACAAAGTACTTTGAAAGGCTGGTCATGGCTCACATTTATACTATTATGCCGAAATCCTGGACCCACTCCAATTCGCATACCGCCCCAGCAGATCCACAGATGACACAATCTCAATCACACTTCACACTGTCCTTTCCCACCTGGACAAAAGGGACACCTACGTGAGAATGCTGTTCATTGACAACAGCTCAGCGTTCAACACCATATTGCCCACAAAGCTCATCACTAAGCTAAGGACCCTGGGACTAAACACCTTCCTCTGCAACAGGATCCTGGACTTCCTGATGGGCCGCCTCCAGGTGGTAAGGGTAGGCAACAACACATCTGCCACGCTGATCCTCAACACCGGGGCCCCTCAGAGGTGCATGCTTAGTGGGGACTGTACTCCCTGTTCACCCACGACTGCGTCGCCAAGCACGACTCCAACACCATCATTAAGTTTGCTGACGACATAACAGTGGTAGGCCTGATCACCGACAATGATGAGACAGCCTATAGGGAGGAGGTCAGAGATCTGACAATGATGAGACAGCCTATAGGGAGGAGGTCAGAGACCTGACAATGATGAGACAGCCTATAGGGAGGAGGTCAGAGACCTGGCAATGATGAGACAGCCTATAGGGAGGAGGTCAGAGACCTGGCAATGATGAGACAGCCTATAGGGAGGAGGTCAGAGACCTGGCAATGATGAGACAGCCTATAGGGAGGAGGTCAGAGACCTGACAACGATGAGACAGCCTATAGGGAGGAGGTCAGAGACCTGGCCGTGTGGTGCCAGGACAACAACTGCTCCCTCGATGTGAGCAAGACAAAGGAGTTGATCGTGGACTTCAGGAAAAGGAGGGCCGAACAGGCCCCCGTTAACAATGACGGGACTGTAGTGGAGCGGGTCAAGAGTTTCAAATTCCTTGGTGTCCACATCACCAACGAACGATCATCGTCCAAACACACCAAGACAGTCGTGAAGAGGGCACGACAACACTTTTTCCCCCTCAGGAGACCAAAAAGATTTGGCTTGGGTCCCCAGATCCTTAAAAAGTTCTACAGCTGCACCATTGAGAGCATCCTGACCGGTTGCATCATCGCCTGGTATGGCAACTGCTCAGCATCTGACCGTAAGGTGCTACAGAGGGTAGTGCGTACGGCCCAGTACATCACTGGGGCCAAGCTTCCTGACATCCAGGACCTATATACTAGGCCGTGTCAGAGAAAGGCCCTACTCATCCATATATTTATATGTATATATTCTTATTTCATTCCTTTACTTAGATTTGTGTGTATTAGGTAGTTGTTGTGGAATTGTTAGATTAAGTGTTAGATATTGCTGCACTGTCTGAGCTAGAAGCATAAGCATTTCGCTACACTCGCAATAACATCTGCTAACCATGTGTATGTGACCAATACAATTTGATTTGATTAGAAAATTGTCAAAAACTCTAGTCACCCAAGTCATAGACTGTTCTCTTTGCTACTGCACAGCAAGTAGTACTGGAGTGCCAAGTCTAGGTCCAAAAGACTCCTTAACAGCTTCTACTCCCAAGCCACAAGACAATGAATCAAATGGTCACCCGGACTATTTACATTGACCTCCCCCCGGCTTTGTTTTTACACTGCTGCTACTCGCTGTTTATTATCTATGCATATTCACTTTACCAAATGATCTGCACTAACCTGGACCCCCGCACATTGACTCTGCACAGGTACCCCCTGTATATAGTGTGAATTTATAGAGTGTGACATTGACAGAGGATTTGTGAAGCATTTATGTAGTGATTATGAAACATTTATGTATGCTATATAAAGCCTTTATAAGTTCTATTTAATATTTTATAATAACCCCTGTCCTTTTTTCAGACTCTTCACAATTTTCCCATGTCTCAAATACAAATATGGATGCATTTTGCACATGATAATGAACAGTCTCTGTCTTTCTGTGAAATACAATTCCCACAAGTCCACACAGACCACATCTAACCCAAATCTATCCCAGTTGACAACTTCCTCACCGCCAGCGACTCCTGAGTGACAATGTCCACGTCTTGGTTGTTTCTCCTCACTCCTCAGTCCCGAATGGCACCCTGCACCCTATATAACGCATTACTGGTCAACAGTAGCGCATCAGCTAGGGAATAGGGGGCCATTTGCGACACAGCCAGGTTCTGATTCAATAGACGTGGACATTGTCACTCAGGAGTCGCTGGCGGTGAGGAAGTTGTCAACTGGGATATATTTGGGTTAGATGTGGTCTGTGTGGACTTGTGGGAATTGTATTTCACAGAAAGACAGAGACAGTTCATTATCATGTGCAAAATGCATCCATATTTGTATTTGAGACATGGGAAAATTGTGAAGAGTCTGAAAAAAGGACAGGGGTTATTATAAAATATTAAATAGAACTTATAAAGGCTTTATATAGCATACATAAATGTTTCATAATCACTACATAAATGCTTCACAAATCCTCTGCCAATGTCACACTCTATAGATTGTGTATAAACGGTGACATAACCATTCCCAATGTAGGATGAATTGCTAAATGTGACATAACGCACTATGTATGTTTTTCTTTACACCATTTCTAGAGTAGACATACGCTGATAGATGATCTGTGAAGCATTTATGTCGTGCTTATGAATCCTTTATGTAGGCTATATAAAGCATTTCTAAATTGTGTCAACGAAATTCAATTCAATGTATGTTTCTTTACAGAAGGCATTAATGTATCCTTGGAATATTTGTGATGTGACCTTAGGTCATAACCGTACGGAAATCGTGATGGAATGTTATGGAATCTTCTGGGAATATTGTAAGTAACTGAGTGGATTTTCATAATTGAAGTCTGTAGCGCTCAAATGGGATTTGATGTTCTTCTGATGCTAAGCTCTTGGAAGAACTCAAAGTCTTGAAAAGAGAGAACAACCTTTTCTAACTGACAAACAGGCCGTCAAGCTTTCCAGCCTTCAAATAATACAATGTCTAAAGCCTGCAATAGATACCCACGTCATAATCTGTCTGACACACACACACGCACACGCACACTCACGTGTACGCGCACACACACACGCGCACACACACACACACTAGCTGATACAATGTGTCCTTGCCAATAAATTACAGAAATCAGTAGCCTAAATGCTACTTAATCTTCCCTTTGACGCAGGTCAGGAGTCTGTTAGTACACCAGAGAGACTACCCTCTCTGACGGGTGGATTTAGAGAGACTACCCTCTCTGAATGGTGGATTTAGAGAGACTACCCTCTCTGACTGGTGGATTTAGAGAGACTACCCTCTCTGACTGGTGGATTTAGAGAGACTACCCTCTCTGACTGGTGGATTTAGAGAGACTACCCTCTCTGACTGGTGGATTTAGAGAGACTACCCTCTCTGACTGGTGGATTTAGAGAGACTACCCTCTCTGACTGGTGGATTTAGAGAGACTACCCTCTCTGACTGGTGGATTTAGAGAGACTACCCTCTCTGACTGGTGGATTTAGAGAGACTACCCTCTCTGACTGGTGGATTTAGAGAGACTACCCTCTCTGACTGGTGGATTTAGAGAGACTACC